>NC_056729.1:1610016787-1610169287 GCF_019279795.1 Protopterus annectens | reverse complement strand
AAGTTCATGCAGGATGTCAGGGACATAGAGGATATGTCCAACCAAGTGATATTAACATCATATTGTAACATTTCTTCTTGCAGAATTGTTATGGCTATCCAGTGTAAGATATCTTCCAGTGTAGCTATATTGTCACCAGGAGGGATGTAAAGGGTAGCAATACACAGTTGTTTATATTTGTTTATTTTAAGGAAATTAAAATTATCTGCAGTGGTATTTGTTATAAATTCTATATTATTATGTTTGTTTTTTCTTATTTTGAAAGACTGTCAGTAATACGATATTTAAAAAAAAATGAGACACTCCTACTGAAACCAACCTGTTAAAAAAAATAAATAAATCTATAATAAAGTTATGACTGCTATGTTTCTATATGGGACAGGGAATATGCCAAAATACTGTCAGCAGATAGCTACTAAATGTCTTATCTAAAAATTAAAAAATGAAGATCACTGGTACAGATTATCGAAAACAAAATTCTGCACTAGCAAATATGCATATATACACACACATACAAATATATCAGGCATGGTAATAATGCCAATCGATCCTGCCAATATATCAAATTATACAATGACTCCCCATTAATATTCCAAAACGTACACGCTGATTGGCCAGCGTAAATCCATTGTAAATCCCACAATATACCAATGGAAAAATGTCCGGTCGCCCGGACTTTTTTCCTTTGGTATAAAGTGTCCGAAACCTTTTTTTTTAAATAAATAAAAAAAAAAAAAAAAAAAAAGAAAAAAAATGGAGCAACTGAGACTTTCTTTTCTCTGATGCTTCCATTTCAAAGCACAGATATACCGGGTATGTGTAGGAACGAAGTTAGTACATCAACACAAGGAAGCAGTATACCACCAGCTGCGGAAGAACAGTAATGTGCCATTATACAAAGACATTATTTAAGAAAAGTAAGTATTTTTTTTCTTAAATAATGTCATTGTATAATAGCAATAACCAACTCCGTGGTTATGGTATATTGAAATTTACCCACAGTTGGCTTTATTTAATCACTCAGGCTTCGCCCTCCTGATTAAACCACGTCATCCATGGGTAAATCTTCAATATACCACACCACATCGTTGGTTATTGCTTAAATAGTCACTTTCATAATAAATATCCATGTTGTTCTCAAAAATATATGAAATATTGTTTGTTTTAATATAATTTGGTAGTCAAATCCATGCATACCTTTCAAGTGCTAATTAGTATATCTTTCATTTCTGCATAATCTCCTACACAGGTTGTCTGATGATTTTCTACTATTCTGTGATTACCCCAAACATTCCTAGAGGTAGCTGTCTCTAAGTGCCCTATAAACCTGAATATGGTCTGCACTTAAATATCTATATGTGGCACTGTACAAGCTCAAATATTTAAATGTTTCATATGAACTTAAACTTTCACACCCATGGATGTTCTTGGTATATTTCTGCTGTACTCTTTCCAGGTTGTTCAAGCACTTTTACTAATAAGGTTTCCATATTATTATTCCATACACTAGTTTTGATCTATTGTAACTTACAATGATCAGAATTTCTGATTGCCTAGATTTTATCTTTTTTTATATAGCCAGTAGTTTTATAACTATAATTAGCTAATTGGTTAATATGGTCAGGAAAACTCAAAGCTGGATCTACCCACATGCCCAAGTCCTAAAATGTATTTATTTATTGCATTTGTTAACCAGGAAAGTCCACTGGGCCTAGAAAGAGCCAATTTTCAGTAGAGGCCCAGGGAGAAAACCTCCACATTAATTACATACAAAGTGAAATATTCACACACAGAACCAAGTATGATGAGCAGTACTTTCACATTCAAAGAAAAATAAAAAAAAGCAACAACAGTGATTGCGTTTACAATCAAGGTATAAATTTAAGGTACAGATGGCATACATTCAAATAACCCATACGTATAAATATATCTGCAGAATACTTAGCAGACTTAAGGGAATAAAAGAGGAGGACAAGGGCTAGAGGAGGAAGAGTCAAGCTAAGGTGACAACCAAGGAGTATGTAAGATAGCGAGGAGAGGAGGTGTTTGTAGTTGAAAGGTTAAAGTTAAGACTCCAGAGAAAGAGAACTCAGGTGGTGAGGTAAGTTGTTGGGGTGCAGGAGCATAGCCAGTGAGAAGAGAGATGTAATTTGAGGGAATTCTTAAAGGAGGCAGGATTGCTGATAGTTCTGAGTGAAGGGGGAGATTATTCCATAACTTAGAGACGGTATAAGAGTACAACATTTGGCCAGCTGAGAGCTTGGGTTTATCGATTGACAGTAGCATTTTGTTTTCAGACCTGAGGTGGCGACTAGGATAGTCCATCGTCAGTATGGAGGACAAGGAAGGGCAGGTTTCAGGTCTGTAGATTATTTTGTGGGCTGTAGTCAATTGTAGGTAAGTCAGATGGTGGGGGATTCTTGCCAATTTAGTTGATGCAAAGAGGAACAGTGGTGGGTGGAAAATTTTGCATTTGTGGCAAATTTAGTGACTTTGTTGTAGCAGGAGTCTAGTTTTGATTTTACGGAGGACTGTAGATTGGTGAGGATGGGAGCACCATATGGAAGAGTTGGAAGCAGGAAGGATGAGGCCAGGGCTATTTTAGCAGAGTGGCTAAGAAAGTAGTTGTGCCTATAAAGGGCACCTAGCTTTTGATGTTTTTTTTTAATGTTGCTGTAGATGTGAAGGTCAAAAGTTAACTTGTCATCACTGATGACACCTAACAGTTTGGTACTAGGGACAACTTCAATGGTGGTGTTGTTCTGGGAATGAACAGAGAAAAGTGATTTGTCAATAGGGCTAGATTTTGTGGGGGTAAATATTAAGAGTTTAGTTTTATTGGCGTTAAGGGCAAGATGGTTCTGAGACATCCAAGTTTCAGTAGTGTTAATGAATGGGAAGGTGGTAGTTAGATTTGCGATGATGTTGATAAAGTATGTATTAAAGAGTGAGGCTATCTCAGGGGGTGTTTTTTCAGGGTTAGGGCAGGGATTATTGTTAGCTCCAGCGTAATGTAAGGAGTTTATTGCACCCCAGAAATTCTTAGGATTTTGTCTATGCTGATCTTGGATACCTTGAAAATATTCTTTTTTATTTTTGACATCTAAGCACTAGGCCTGATTGCAAAGTTGTTTATAATGCATGAGGTTAGAAGGAGTTTTGTTTTTTTGCCAGACTTTCCAGGCTTTGTCCCTAGAGGACATGACTTGCTTTGTGGACTTTGCAAGTCACCTAACATGTTTAGTTTTGATACTTTTTAGCTGGAGTGGGGCAAGACTATTTAGGATCCTGACAAATATAGAATTAAAGAATTCCATAGCATCACTGAGTGGGAGAAATTTCAGTAGGCTCCAGTTTGTGCTTTGCACAGTGTCATTGAGGATATCAGGGGAGAAGTGGGATAGATCTCTGGTATGTTGATATTGGTGTATTTTGGTGTAGAGGTGGGCTTACATATTATGAATGCTGGTGAGTGGTCACTAATACTGTCTGGGAGTGTGCCGGAGGAGGAAATTTTGTCTGGGTCAGAAACCAAGATCCAATACAAGATTGATCCTTTTTTTTTTGTCAGGTCTGGTGATGTCTGAGATTAACTGAGTGTACATATGAAGGTTGATATCAGTAGAGGGGTTATTGCTGGAGATATCTGGCCAGTTAACATTAACATCACCTAAAATTATAGTTTCATTTTTTTATGTTGTTGGCTGCCCAGGCAAGAATTTCTTCAAGAATAGGAATATTGTTGCCTGGGGGTATATACATGACTATGATGCATAGGCTTTTACAGTCATTGCATTTTAGGAAGGTAACAAGCAGCTCTGCAGTGGAAAAAAGGGGAATCGGTTTAGAGTAAGGAATTACTGTAAAGGTGCTTGGCAATACTAAGGCAATGGCTACATCTTTTTTTTATGGTCAGCTCTGAGGCAGGAGTGGTTAGGGGGTAGAAATTCAGAATCTTTGCTATATGGTTTTAACCAGGTTTCGGTGATGGCGGTAAAGTTGGGTTTATGTTGATTGAACCATGCATGCAGTTATACAATTTTATTTCTAATGCTTTGGTGCAACTCATTCTAAGCCTTTTGGTTTAAACACTTGGGCTTCGGACCAGTTGTTTTGCACTGAGAGGGTTTGTGGTCTGCACTGTAGTGGCAGAACAGGTAGCTTACATCCTTCTAGGTTGGGAACTGCTGATTGAGGGCTCAGTGTCTGTTATTCTAAAAGTGTATTAATTCTGGTTTAAGCTCTTTGGCTTTCAGGCCAGTTATTTTACATTAAGAGGGTTCGTGGTCTGCACTCTTGTGGGAGGAGAGGCTGGACTCTGCCCTTCTGAGCTGGGAATTTCTGGTTAAAGGCTTATAGTGCATGCATATCTAAACTGCTTCTTACTGAAGTTGGTGCGCCTTGTTTGCTGTGGCATAGACTGGATTCGGGCCTGCTGGATCTAGCTTTGTTTGTGTAACTTGAGCACTAATCCAGGCATTCTCTAAAGTATTCAATTGTATTTATTACTGCTTGGTAGTAACTTGATTAAAGTGTAGCTATCATTCTAAGTCTTTTGGATTAAGCACTTGGGCTTCAGACCAGTTGTTTTACATTAGGAAGGTTTGTGGCATGCACTGTGGTGGCAGGACAGGTAGCTTTCATCCTTCTAAGTTGGGAACTGCTGATTGAGAGCCCAGTGTCTGTTATTCTTAAAGTGTATTAGTCCTGGTTTAAGCACTTGGGCTTCAGGCCACTTATTTTACATTAAGAAGGTTCGTGGTCTGCACTTTTGTGGGAGAAGAGGCTGGATTCTGCCCTTCTGAGCTGGGAATTTCTGGTTAATGGTTTATAGTGCCTGAATATTTGAACTGTATCTTACTGAAATTGGTACACCTTGTTTGCTGTAGCATAGACTAGATCCAGACCTGCTGAATCTAGCTTTGTTTATATGCTTGTTGTTTGTTTGCTTGTTATTTCCCTGGGACACTAATTCCACCTAATACGCAGCTTCTCAGCGCTTCTGTGGATCACTAGTGATATCTGCATTGCTTACTGTACTTATTTCCTTGTTTCACTTGAAAGAAAGTTACTGTTTGTCATTTTTGCATTTAAGTTACCTGTAACACATTGCACTTAAGTTACCTGGCACTTGCTCACTAAAGCAATTATATAAGTCAGCACTAAAAATTAAAAGCACTACACCCTCACTCCCCACTGGCCCTTGTTTTCAATTATTAAGGAATTCCCAATATTATTCTAGCATGTCCAAAGGTCAGTTGTCAATCTCCTCTCCGGTCCAGCTGGTGAATCTGGGAATCTTGAGGCAATGTTACAACTGCCTCATGTACACAGACAACCCTCTCCTCCTCCCAACAAATTCCAACACATGTGAGAGATGCAACCATATAGCCAAACTGGAGGCTAAGCTCTCTCAACTCAGTACTGGCATAACCAGTCAGGAGGAGAAGGAAACCATACTCACTACAATTCCAGTCTCACATAGACCTACCACAACAGCAAACCAAACACATAATCACACAAACACATACTCAGTGGCTCTAAATAAAGATCTGCCTAAGCAGCAGAGACCTCCAAAGCAGACACCCAAGCAACCGCTACCCCAAAACAAAACACATGCAACACATATCTCACAAAGCCAGTGTGCCAAACAGTCACAGCCCTTAAGACTAAACAACACACCTGATACACTTGTAATAGGTGACTCTATCGTCAGGCACACTGACGTCCCACTCACCAGGCTGAACAAGGAGAGGGTCACGGTGAGCAGCCTGTCGGTGCTAGGATCCGCCACATAACACAAGCACTCAGGTCACTCCAAGGCAAGTACAAATATGACTCAGACATTGTCCATGCTGGTGTGAATGACCTGAGATGTACCTCCCTGGACTACATGAAAAGAGACATAAAGGAGCTCTCTGAGCATGTAGCCCAGGCCGGTATGACCCTGACCTTGAGTAGCATCTTACCCTCACCAAGAATGATGCCACAATATGAAGACAAGATGATCAATTTCAACAATTGGCTTAAGTACTGGTGTCATTCAAAGGGGATCCAATGCCTGTCAGCTTGGGATGATATGCTCGACAAGCCACGATGCTTCGCTAGGGACGGCTTGCACCTGTCACCCCTGGGCTTTTGGATATTGGCAAAGGCTCTTGCTACCCCCATAGTGCCTTTTTTAGGCAAGGCTCAAAAGACAAACCCACCTCCATAGGTATCACAAGGGATAAGAAACTAAGAGTAATGCTACTCAACGCCAGAAGTCTAAACCTCAAGATGCACGCATTCGAAACTCTCCTTAGCATGAAGAACATCGATATCTGTACAGTAACAGAAACCTGGTTCAGGGCTCCCGAGAGCACCCCAGCACTACCAGGTTATACCTCATACCATGCTTTTCGGCCCCAAAACTTGGACCAAACCACAAAAGGAGGGGGAGTATCGATATTCATCAAAGATACCCACACCTCCAGGTTGGTGGCAAAGCACGAAGCATCAGAGACTATCCATGTGCAACTAACAGTGGGTAAAACTGCCTTCCAGTTTATAGCCTGCTACAGACCACCCTCCCAAATCCAGGAACCCAACTCGGCCTTCCTGAGAACACTGGAAAATATGAAGGTCTCTCCAAACACCATTATATTGGGCGACTTCAACTACCCAAACATAGACTGGGAGCATTACTCTAGCTCCAACACCCTAGCCCAAAGGTTCCTTGAATTTATAAACTCAAACACTATGGAACAACTTGTTACCACTCCCACAAGAGGGGAAAACATACTGGACCTGATCATCACCAACATGGGTACTCTATGCTCCAGACCAGAAGTGTATCCCTCACTGGTAAGATCAGACCATAAACTAATCTCACTGGATATTCACATCCTGGCCCCACCCCCTGCCCAGAAAACCACAGTGAAAAACTTCTCTAAAACAAATTTCACACTCCTCAAAACCGAGGTGGAATCCTTCAAAGCCCCCAGGCCTGTGCAAAATATCGCCCAGACTGCAGAATCCTTTATAAATGCATTCTATGAACACCTTCAGGAATGCATGGATCATGCGATCCCAAATAAAACCAAGACCCAATCCTCCAAAGGCAGACGCCCTGTCTGGTGGACCCCAGCCATAAACAAACTATACAATAGAAGGAGGAAGCTACTAAATGATAGAGCAAAATCCCAAAAAGGGAAGGCATCACTGATCAGTATTAGCAAAAAACTACGGGCACTCATAAAATTGTCTAAGGCCAGCTTTGAGAGAAAAATTGCACAGGACACTAAGGATAATCACAAGGCTTTCTTTAGTTATGTTAGGAACCTGGGTGGTAATTCCCAGATATGCTCAGAATTAGTCCAAAATGACAAAAAATACACTGAACCCACAGACATTGCCAACATCCTAGCTGACAGGTTCAGTGCAAACTTCTCCCCTCCCCACCAAAAGGGCAAATATCTATCCCAGCAGAGTGCTGCCCCCTGACATCTCAGATGCTCAGGTAAGAGCCGCCCTCTCCAAAGCAAAAAACACAGCATCAATGGGACCAGACGGTGTCCTGGGCTGCGTCCTACATGAACTCCAAGAAGAGCTAAACCCAAACATAAAACTACTGTTCAATCTTAGCCTTACTACAGGATATGTGCCCAAAGAGTGGCGTACAGCAACAGTGGTCCCTCTCCATAAAGGTGGTGCCTCAACGGATCCTGGAAACTATCGCCCCATAAGCCTGACTAGCTTGGTCTGCAAAGCTATGGAAAGGATCATCATGGACCTCATAAATAAAGATATTGGGGACCTACAGACACTGGATCCTACCCAGTTCGGCTTTGTTAAGGGCAGATCCTGCCTCTTAAACCTGGTTGATTTCTTTGAAACAGTCACCAAGGCCATTGACGAGGGGAAGGTGGTCCACACAGCCTACCTGGACCTCGCAAAAGCCTTAGATACAATACCCCACTCGGGCATTATAGATAAGCTCACCAGCTTAAATATAAACCCCTATGTCACTAGATGGATTGCAAACTGGCTCAAGGACAGAACCCACATGGTTAGAATTGCTGGAGCCATGTCAGACTCCAAACCAGTTACAAGTGGTGTCCCACAAGGCTCAGTCCTGGGACCTCTCTTGTTCAGTATATATTTCTTGGAGGTACAGGCCAACACAGAAGGACTGTGGCTGACCAAGTCTGCAGATGACTGCAAACTGGGCGCCATAATCGACTCTCCAGCTGACACAAGCACCCTCCAAAAGGGCCTCATAGAAACAGACAACTGGTGCCAGAGCCATGGCCTCAAGCTAAATGCCAAAAAGTGTATAGTCATCCCCTTTGGCAAAAACAAAGTGCCCACAAATTACCACATAGGTGGTAATCCATTAAGTACAGAAGAAGTAATTAGAGACCTGGGGACCCAAGTTGATAGCAATCTCTCATTTGACAACCACGTGGCCAAAGTGGTTAGAAAAACATTTTATATAGCCCACCTAATCATGAAGGGATTCACATCTAGCTCAGGCGTGGTCATCGTGCCTCTTTACTCATCCCTCATCAGGCCCATAATTGAGTACAATGCCCCTTTTGGGATGTACCTTACCAGACACCTGCAGCAACTTGAAAGACCCCAAAAGTACCTCACCAAGAGGATCAAAGGGCTCAAACAGATGCCATATGCTGCCCGGTTAAAGAAACTCCAGCTCTACTCAGTGGCATACTGCCTGTTCAGAGGCGATCTGTGCCTGACGTATAAAGCCATGTCCAACCTGGAATTAATGGACATGCTGCACCTCAGAAAATCCAAATCCCATTGAGCTACGCTCCAAGAGACTTGAACCTCAGCACTGAAATAAATAGGACATGCTGGAGGGACAGATTCATAACCCAGAGGCTCCCTTCACTCTGGAATAAAATCCCAGTCCAGGTTAGGCAGAGTCCCTCATTGACTCTCTTCAAGAGGAATCTTGATGAGTGGATGGGGGATCGTAGGTTTACCCCGGGTATCACTTCTGTGTCACTGTTAGACAGAGGCACAGTATATTAACCTCGAAAAAGGGCATAGCAAAATAAATTTAAAATGGGTGGCGAAAGCCAAACACATTCTGGCTAGGCTTATAAATGCCCTAGGGCAGATAGCCTAGTATGAACCTATGAACCTATGAATTGTGGTGAATTGTAGAGATTTAGTGGAGTTGGGGGAGTTGTGTGAGGGAGTTGAAGGGCCAGGGTTAGGATGTATGTCGTCACACAGGAGTGGGTTACAGAAAATAGGGAAAGTGTTAGGTGGGGATTTCTTTTTTGGGTTTGGAAGGTGTTAGCTAGGGGCTTCTTTATTGGGTTATGGAAATATTTGTGGACATAGTGGCGAGAAAGGCTATGTTGTGGGGAGAGGAAGATCAGTTTCTTTTGCAAGATTACATTAGTACTGTAAAGAGAAGAACTGATTGCTGAGTAGCTGGGGAGGGTGTGAGTGTGGGATGATGTTGAATGGGAGGGTGGGGAAGGTAAATAAGTTGTGTGAAATGCTGATAGTCTTAGAAGGAGAGAGAGGTAGATAGTAAATGTTAGGAGAAAGATGTTGGGTAGAAGAGGCATAGCTGTATAACATGGGGAGAGAGATGGGGTATGAGTGAGGATGGGAAGTATAGGTAGGGCTAGAGGGGTTTAAAGACAGAGATTGTATAGGGTGAGAGATGGAGTGTGAGACAGGAAGGGGAGAATAGGTAAGACTAGAAGGGTTAAAGAGAGGAGTAGGATGGATGAGAGAGTAAAGATGTGACAAGGATTACTAAATTCTGAATGTGGGAATTGTGAGTGGTAAGGGTGACTGACTAGAAGGGTGTGTGGTGAGTAAGTAGGATGATTGGGAGTAAGGAGAGAGGAAGGGGTGGAGTATGTGTTGGTAATGCAGAAAGAATGTGTGTGTGATCGCTGGTCAGGTGAATGGGTGGGATTAGGAGGAAGAGGTGTTTGACTGGATTATAGTTGGGTAGGTAGAGCAAGGTTAGGTATATATGTAATTGAAGTGGGGGTGGGTGGGAATGGGGGTAGGGTATGGGAGTGGAGTGAGCCCGAGCATAGCAAGGGTGAACGGAGCAGGTCAGCCCAGCTGGAAGAGGCAAGAGTACTGAAAAAACAATCAGGTACAGGAGTGGGATGCTTGATTGCAGGTAAGTTGGACTGTGATTAGCAGACAGTGCAGTTTGTAAGGGGGGAACAGATAGTTAATGGGTAGACTAAACTCCCGTGAAGTTAAGGGGGTTTTACTAAGTATATATGGGAGAGAGAGGATGGGCTGATTCCTGATATATGGTTCTAATTGTGTAAGCCATATGCATAGGACAAACTTTTTTCATGCTGCCATCTAGTGGTCTAAGAGGGGAAATGGCTATGGAATGACTCTAAAGGCATGTAGCATAGAAGGGAGACCAACAAAAAAAATTTAAAATAACGCTACAGGAAAAGAGACATCCTCAGGGTAGACACCACAAGTGTGCAAGCCAATAATAATACAAACACATTACTAAAGTACAGGTAAAGCTGTAGGCTATCACCTACACTGTACGATTAAAGAGAGACTCACCTTTGATGACTGGCAGTGGGAGTTGAGGTGAAACAATTGCCAAACTGTGGTCCACAAAGTATCTAGGTATTTAGTAGAGATGGGAAAGGGCAGCCCATATAGGAATGATGTTTGTCCAAGCTGTAAGAGAAAAAGAAAAGAAGAGAACAAATGATAACAGTAATGGGAGTAAAGGCAGACAACAAGGTACACAGTTTATGAGAAGGGTCAGGCAAGATATTTAACAGAGGAAGCAAGATGGTGAGTTAAAGAGGAGTGCTGAAGAAAAGGAACAAGCAAGAGAGACTAGGCAGAAGAAAAAGAACAAACTGTGCTATGTAACAAGGCAGGAGAGTATCAGAATTACCATTAAATGTAAGAATCACAGCAAGCAATACATTTCTGTTAACATACATATTTCCCATGCTTTTGCCCATATTAACAGGAAAAGGACAATAAAACGGCATCAGAGGGCTTTAAAGTGATTATTAACACTGTAACAGGCAGAATGCCACAGCAATATTCATGTTAAGCAAGTCTTTAGTAGAAAAACAGTACATGAGCTACATTAGCTTCTGGAGGTACATCTCAGCCTGATATAACTGCTTCGATAACATCAAATAATGTATGGAAAGACATGACCTTTGCTAGATAGTGTCTTGAAAGTAGCAGCATTTAAAACAGCTGTACAAACCAGTTTACATATGCTGCTGAATGTAGGAAAACCATTTAACAGTGAATTATGTCATCAAAGCTAGGTAGCATTAAGCAATGAATTATGCCATTAAAGCTAGGCAGCATCTTATTAATTATGGTATATAAAACAGCAAGTCATGCTAATTGTGTACAGTTGGACTGTGATTAGCAGACAGAGCAGTTTGTAAGGGGGGAACAGATAGTTAATGGGTAGACTAAACTCCCGTGAAGTTAAGGGCTTTTTACTAGGTATATACGGGAGAGAGGATGGGATAAAAGAATTCAAAGTTTCAATCACTGTGTGCAGAATTACATATTCACCCTTTAGTTTATGCCTACCAAATCTCATATGCTTAGTTGTTGATGTATTAATCAGCATATTATTTCCTGTGCACAAACGGTCAGTTTAGTCAAGTTCTTCTGCAGAGATACCCAATCTGTAACACATGTAATCAGTTTACCCATTTTCAAGTCCTCTGCTTATAAACTGTAGAATAGTCAGATGAAGAAGATGGATCTGGAAAAATACAACCTAAACAAGGTTGTGCCAAGGACAGAGAAGTGATTGACACAGTGACTGTACTATTACCTGTCCTATGGCTGTATGATACTTGCCATATCCTATTTGTGAGCCATGCAGCTATCCATCTAATTAAGATGTTCTAATTTATTGATTAGTGTTTTGTTTATGACCCTATCAAAGGCTGAAGTTAAGTATGCCTAAATTACATCACAGCACATTGTTTATTAGTTGTTATATTATTATAGAACTTCATGTTACAGGTAGTTAGAGATCTAGTTTGAACACATATATGGTGATATATGGTTTCCAAACCTTACCAGATTTGATCATAATTTATCCAAAATCGCATTCGCCATTATATTTCCACAACAAGAAAATAAATATATGTAAAGGATGGCATAATTGTGAAGGTCTTAATCTCACAGATACAAGATACAGAGTTTGAACCTGATCTCCGGTTATTGGCTAGGGTTATAATAGTCTGCAGGCTAATAGACTAGGTATTTGCCTTTGTCTGTATGACTCTGGGCTTGTCCTATTCTTGTTTCCCTTAAAGATGGGTTTAAGAAGTGCACATCTCCAGTCTTGAGGAATCTCCCCATACCTAAATGCCCTAGTGAATAACTGATATAATGATACTCTAAGCACATACTTAAATATTCTCAGGTCATTATTACTAATCCCATCTCCTCCCTGTACTTTGTTTGGGTCCACTTTGCATAGTTAACCTTCAATATCATCTAATTTAATTTGAGTATCCAACGTTACCTGGATTGTACTAGCACAATTTATCCCCCCACCCCACCATAGAGGCAAAATGCAACATTTTTAACACTTTGTAGCTATATTTGGCAGTATGACAGGTAAAGGGAGAGAACTAGCTAATACGTTGGAGAGAAGGAAGGTTGACATATTGTGCGTGCAATGAGAATAAAGTTGAAAATCTTCTGTCTTTTGATTTGTATGTCTTTATTCCTACTAGATATTTTATGTTTTTAAAACTATTTTCTGTTATGCTCAGTTTCTTTACATACATTTTCATAATTTTTCATTGATCTTGTCAAATACTGTCCAATTTGTTTATTTCAGTTTTCAAAGTTATACTTCAAACTTCCATTCCATTTCTTATAGTTTTTATCTCTCATCTTAAATCTCTTGTTTTTATAGAAATCTATCCTCCTGTCTTGTGTGTCTATTGTAAAACATATTTATTTACTCGTTCATTTATTTTTGCACTCAATCTCCCTTTCAAAACTTGCTACATTACTTCTGTAGTCTTTCCACCAAACATATCACTTCAATTAGTTTTACACAGTGATTGTTTTGCTTTCATATAGTTTGTTATTAATGTTCTGTGCATTGGTTTAGATTTCAGTTTGGCAGTATTATCTAGCAGTAGTTTTAATTTATAACCCCATGGCCACTGTATACCCAAAGTGGTAATACCTGGCATGAAGTAATGATCATCTCCTGAAGAATATAAATAATGTTCAGTTTGTTCCACTCCCTGGTAGGTTTGCTTACAATCTGCAAAAAATGTTTGTTCCTTAACTTACATTGTAAATAATTTCCTTAATAATGTTGTATGTCAACATTATCCCAGTCTGTTTCTGGTAAATTTAAGCCCCCAATTACTATTATTTTATTTACTATATTTCATGTAAGAGATGTATCAGTTCTTCTAGGTCATTAACATTGGTGGTTTATACACTGCAGCATTTGTGATCTGTTCCATGTCTATCTTTATTGTCACAGTTACACAGTCTACAGTATTGGTGTTAACCATCAAAAATGTGCAATAATCACTGGTCTGACACCACTCTTTGATCTCTAGCATAACATCCCAACATGATTATTTTTGTTAGAATTTCTGCTACAGTAAAAACATTTATAGCCTAACAGAACTGGTTTCTAGTTAGTGTTCTTTAACCACTTTTCATAAAGAATAACAATAGTAAACTTATTTGAATGTAGCAAATTTTCCAATTAAAAAAAAAAAAATATATATATATATATATATATATATACACACACACACACACACACACACACACACACACACACACACACACACACACACACACACATATGGGTGTATGTCAGATGATTGAGTTTTCAGAAACTCGAAATTCATATGTTTGAGACCATATGATCGAGTATCAGAAAACTTGAACATCATAAAATAAAAACCCGCAAATCTACCTTTAATGTTTCCCCCCCTGCACCCCCCACACCCCTTGCAAATTATATATACTAACTCCAAGATCTCACTACATTGAGGAAAAGGGTAAATTTCTGATCCTCAGTTTACCACAATCTCTATTCAAAAGCTTTGAGTTTTCAAAAACTCGATCATATGGTCTTGACCATATGAATTTCGAGTTTTTGAAAATGTATATATTATTAAATATATATATATTATTAATGATCCTAGTATTAACAATCAGCATAGATAAATATCCAATGTTGCTATCTGTGAACTATTAAATTAATGACAATGCAAAATTCCAGTCTTGTGTAAGAATCCAGGACAAAAATGTTCTTCCCTTGTTCTGACAAGTGGGCTCCTTCCTGTCTAAATACATGTGTGTCCCAAATTAGGCTTGGATGTTCTGTACATTTCCACTTGTCATTTTTTTCATGTAGGTACTTACCTCCCAAAAGTTTCATTTACACTGATCGTACTCTCTTTCATATATATATGTCTTAACACCTATTCATGTCATGTTATCCAAGAGAGTTGTAAGTTCCCCACTAACAGTCAGTCAGTCACTGAAGATGCGATTATTTGAATCAACATGAATAAAAACAACTTCATACTGCCTTACATTAAGGCATTCTAAAGCCATACTTACATCTTTTATTTATTTTTTTCCTTTCAAGCATAGCACCATTCAATGTCAATTATCCTATTTGCAAATGTATGTAGTATTTAATCTAATAATTACATCTTCAGTTACTATAATATAAATAATTTCTGACCATATATGAAGACTCTCCCACTTCTAATTCAGTAATGTTTGTTCTTTCAATTGCTACAAAAGAATGATTTTCATAATTTGTCTTATTAACCTTATTGTTTCCACCATGTATTCATTTGTGAGCATACAATTCTCATCTAGCTGTCTCATCTAGCTGTCTTTGTACCTCCTCATTTTATTTTTTATTTATTTAACATTTTGTTGACCAGGAAAGTCCGACTAGGTTCCACAGATCCTGTTTTCAGAGGAGGCCCGGGGAGAAATGCTCCAGAAGCATGTCTTTAGAATGTGGGAGGAAACCGGAGTACCCGGAGGAAACCCATGCGAACGCAGGGAGAACATGCAAACTCCACACAGAAGGCACCCCAGCCGAGAATCGAACCAGAGAACCTCTTGCTTTAAGGCGACAGCATTAACCGCTGCACCACTGCGCTCATCCTGAGCCATGTTGTTAAATTTAGTCTTTCTCCTTTTTTTATTATAGTACTGTCCTTAAATCCTTCCAAGTTCAAGTTAGCGTTCTTCCTTTTAGCCTACTCCTTGACTCTTTTATCTGCATTCTCTGTTCACTGAGCTAACTTTGGACAAGGGAAAGTAATTTATAAAGTAGTCTTTCTGACCTGCACTAGCAGTTGTGCCATTCTCACTAATATAATGGAAGTAATTTATATCTCCCACAAATGTGTGCAATAACCTCTTCTGATTATCCCTTGCAGTTGCATAAAAATCAGAAGTAAAACTACAGATGGATCAATATCATTTTCTCACACCAAGCTGCTGCACAATAAATCACAGCACAACACTGGATGGTTTCAGATAAGCTCTGGAGCATCCTGTCTATACTCTGACTAGGCCCCTTAGGAGGGCTGGAGTTTGCTGGTCTACAATCTATCCTTTTCTTCCAACAAATAGTGAAAATTAGAGGTGAAAAATGAAATAAAATGTAAGTCCAAATAAATCTGTTCCTACCAAGCAGTATAATGAGTTATAAGCTAGGTATGTGATGCAAACCTAAATTTGCTTCATAAAATTTCATCTTGAATATTTTGGAACTCTAAAAAGAAGAATGAAATTCTTGGTCAACATTTCAAAAAAAGCATATGAATTTTAAGAGTGGATTTTATGGCCGGCTCAGTGGTGCATTGTCACCTCAAAGCAAGAGGTTCTCTGGTTCGATTTTCATCTGGGGTGCCTTCTGTGCGGAGTCTGTATGTCCTCCTTGCATTCATGTGGGTTTCCTCCGGGTGCTCTGGTTTCCTCCCATGTTACAAAGACATACATCTAAAATGTTTCTCCCTGGGCCGCCTCTGAAAATTTACTTCATTCCAAATCAGACTTTCCCAGTTAACAAATGTTAAAAATAAATAAATAAAAAAATAAGAGTGTATATCCCATGCACTGCTTTATGTCAGGATGACTACTTGCCTACATGGACATGTGATCATTACTGACAACTTCATATGGAATCCTAAATTATCAGAGTATATGATGCAATATTTGGATTAATAAATTCCTATGTGATAAAATATAGATAAGATGGTGTGTCTGCTTAAGTTTAAGGTGTAAAAAGGCATATAATTATACCAGCTGGGGTAGTCATGTTAGAGATGTACTCCAATAAGTGATTGATGATGAGTATTATGAGCATTATGATTCATTACCTTCTCAAATATTACAAAGTGTGGTATCTTTTAAGTCACCCCATGCTCCCCAACTGATGCATGAAAGCACCCCTTGGCCAAAGCTGCTCACATTTACAATGCCTTCTTAGCATCTATCTCTTGTCTATTTGATTATCAGAATTGCTGGTGAAAGGATGCCATTTGGTGTAACCAGTTTTATAGATCACTAAACTTTCCATGTTCACCTAGGTCATATGTCAACCCAGGCCTGAGGTCTATTAAGACTAGACCTGGTTAGCTTTGTCACAGTGAATACTAAATGAACACACTGTATCTGCTATGTAGTTATTTTTTCCTGAAAATGTCGTACTGACTCACCTGCCACATCTCTGCACCTTTGAAATCTTACATTACCTTATTTTTTTCTGAAAAAGTTCTTACATGTTTATTTGTATATGATTACATGAGATTATTTGTACAGTGAGAAAATTTTCAAAATGCAAACTCATCTGTGACGTAGCAAATTGAAGCAGAGCGTTTACAGAAAGATATCACACTTTTGATCCTTATGTGTCCTTGTAGTAATGCTACAGGTTGTACCTATATTCCAATCCTGCTCTGAGAGGTGCTCCAGGTGCCATTGTTTTCAGTTTCAAATAATTTCTTTAGGATCATCTTTATTTTTTTTTCTTAGTTAAAACTTACAAATCAGACATGCCTATTTTCAGGCATGATGTATATGTTTAGATTTCTTATGCACATTATTCATAGTTGTGCAACATTCAAATAGTGAATGAAGAAATCAAACCTGTGTGTACACTAAAGTTCATTAGCAGCTCATATCCTTAAGCATCTGTGCTACACTTTTTGGGCTGCAGTTGTACCACTGATTCCAATGCTTATGAAATCTTCATCCCAGAAAAAAATATTTAAATATACTACTTTCTCCATGCATTACTTTTGTCAGACTTAACAACATTGTGAATGTACTTAACTTAAAGTGTGCCCTTCTTTCTTTTACTAAGCAAGTCTCTTTATGCGAGCTACAAAAGTTTTTTTAAGGTTCAGGCACCTAGGCAGGGAGACATTTGCCTGTGGTACATTTGGTTGAGGAAACATGACTGAAGTGATACTGAGCTGCAGAGAAAGATAGCTGCACTGGATTCCCTGTGGGCAAAGAGAAGTAGACACTGCCATGCCCATAACTTCAATAACCAAATGCACAGGGGGAAATAATGTTCATTGCCCCCAAGGAACATGAGACAGCCATGAGTATAGCAGGCATTAGCAGCAGACATACTTCTCAACCTCTCAGTGCAAGAAGTCTAGACAAATCAATCAGAAATAATGGGGGGACAAAGGCCCAAAAATAGGGACAGATTTTAAATGTTACTATTATAAACTTAGAAAGTTACTAGAATGACAGATTTCACATTATTATATATTTTCTGTAGGATATGAAATCTGAAACTCAAATGTCTGCCATTATTTAGTATTTTAATGATGTCAATCCTTAGCGGCTTGTCAGAAAATCACGAAGTTTATGGGGAATAGACCAAATATAAGAGACAAAAATCTGGAATTCTGCGAAAATCTGGACAGATGAGAGGTATGGCAACAGGCCGGCCAGTGGATTTGTTGGTGGCAATAAAAATGCAGTGCACAATGGATAGTGCCTTTATAATTGGTGTGTGTGGACCACTACCCCCTCCATAGTGTCTAGGGAACATTACCTAAAATACATACTGGGGCATAAATGTTGACTACAGTAGCATGCAGGATTTCCTTCATGCTGTAGCACATTTCTACATGTTGTAGTTATATAGGCATGTACTGTACACTCATTACGTCTCCTTCCTCTATGCACTTGGTTATTAACACTGTGGGAATGGCTGTGTATCCTTCTATTTGCCCACAGGGATTTCACAACAGCCATATTTCTCTGCAGCTGAATGTCAGTTCGGCTATGTGTTCACAACCAAATGTACCTCAGGGAAATGTCTCACTGCCTGGGTACCCGAACCTGAAAAATAATTCAGTATGCATTCATTTTCCCAGGATAATTTAGTTGAAATACATTAAACATTCCCATAATATATATTCTTCCATCATTTTTGCTAAAGTATAAATGCAGTAACATGGGATTAAGTATTCTGAAAACTCCTCCAATAAATATAAAACACCGCTGAAATTTTAACTCATGATGTTATGTTACAAATAGGACAATCCTGCTGATTCAGAAACAAGCTCTGTGAGAAAGCTCTACTGAATTTCAGTTATTTTAAAATTTAATCTCTTTTAATTTGATTCACACTACTTCACATTTTGAGCTTTTACTTCTCTAACCATGATATTTATTATGTGAATCACAATTCCACTTTTAATTAGCAAATTCCTGTTTCAAAGATCCATTTTAAAGGAAGTTCAATTTGCCAAGGTGAGTCATTCTGAAGAAGCATTAAAAGATACCAAAAGAAGATTAAATAAAGAGGAAAACCAAACTTATTTTTTTCTCAGATAAAATACCTCATTGCTAGAAAAAAAGCTGTAACTTTCTCTGCAGGTTGTGTTCTCTCCCTGCACAACTTGCAGAATAATGTCCACATCTACTTGACATTGTGATCCATTGTCACTTCCTGCAGGGTTATCTAACTACAGTGTTACACTTGGCAACAGCATAGTCATTGTCCTCAGGCTGTCTCATGAATGTAATACTTTTATCAATAGCCGTTATGCTACTGGCATCTTTCAGATGTGCTGGTGGAATGGCTACTTCCTGCTGCTGACCCTGTGAAGTTAATTTATTGTATTAGTACTGAAGACAATTGAGCATACTACTGGATGAAGTGCAATGAGGTGTGGGGGATACCTACCATGCACACTTACTTCACTTTTATGATTGGCAGAAATGGAGGGTTCAGCTGTTGATTATTGTCATGTATTACATGTAAACAAATTAACCTCTGCAGTCATCAGGTTAATGTGAATATGTCATGGTGGATGCATTAACTTTCCTGAATACATGTTTGTGGATGTTGCTGAAGTGGGTAGTTGCCAGTGTCCAAACCACCTCTGATTAATCCCATGCCATCCTTATCGGTGTATAGTCATCTCCTTGTGTGGAGAAAAGGTATTCCTCATCAGGTGTTAAAGGGATACATGTAGGAGGTCCTCTACAGGACTGCTATGGGCAATTGCATTCTGTGTTGTCTTTGCTCTGGCATGCACTACCACATGGTTGGACCTTTTCCTGCACTTTTTAAATGTAAGGTTCCTACATCTGATAGCATTTATGTCCACACCCACCTGGTTCCCCAACTTTGCTCTCTCAGATTGTTTTAGACCCCATTTCAATAAGGGCACTTGCCATATCTCCTAAGGGCCCCATATGAACATGGTCCTCCACAGGGCTGAAATTGTCTTTTCTCTGTCTTGATCCGTTCTACAGCATAATTCATTAAGCTGGAAGAACATATATGAGTAAACCTAATGAAACATTGATTATACAAACATAAACACTCTCATCACTTCTGCAAAAAAGGATATGAAAGCATGCTTGAATTTCATATCCACATACATCCCTTTTTTAAGCCATGAAAGCAGTACCATGAAGAAAGAAATCCTCAAATCACAGATGGTCTGAGTACAGCATACCTAATAATTTCATTGTACCAATGCAGTGAAGCACAAATAAAATGAAAGATGTCTTCCACTTCTCTTGTACTGTACCTCTACTTCATGATCCAGAAATGAGAACAACAAATTGCAGGCTTTTATCATTTCCAATGTCATCCTATGTTATGAAAGTAGATGTGCTCACAGTGAAATGCTCAGTGATCTCACAGCACAAATTCCTTATGTAAATAACACTGCCATGCATGCTCAGCTTTAAGAAATGACACTTGGAATTCCGATCTCCTGCCATTACTATAACTGTCATTAAACAACATATAAAAAAATTGCATATAACACTGACTTCAGTTTGAAAAAAATACATACATTTCCATGAAAATACTTATCTAGTAAACTGAATTTCCAGAGCTTGCTAATATTTTATAACTATAAAATACCTTACTTTAAAACGTTTGTGCTTTCCCAATGCAATTACCAATAAACTTAACTGATCACAGAGAAATATGGTGAGTTTACAGTTATTGACGGAAATTCAGACTGATTCATACCTTTTGTATGCAAATTAAGGTCAGTTATGCTTTTCTCCATGAATCACAGTACTAAGTGTGTGTATCTCATTATATAGGTGTAGATAGTCTTTGAGAGATTGTGACTGAGCTGTGCTGACCTGCGCTAGCTGTGGGTAGGTGAACTGGCTGATAGCATATCTCAGTAAAACTCAAATATGCTGTGGCATTTGAAAAGAAAAATGGAGAAATTCATCATGTAAATGGGAGTTTAAATGAAGACTATTACAGCCACCCTCTAGAGTATGACACACCTTAGCACTTCCTGAAAGTAAATTAGTTTAGTTAAAGCAATGAAAACTCCAGCTGGACATGTTATTCATAAGTATCACTTATAAAAAGTACAGTACTTATGAAAGGATTATCTCAATCATTACTTCAAATATTATGCATCCATACCATTTGAATACATGATGTTAAGGAAATGTTTGGATTTCAAGCGAAAACATTACTCTTATTAATAAAGTACATATATATGCCTATGAGAAAGTAATGTAGTAATGAACATTTTCCTTAGACAAACCAATAGCATCTGCATGGTCATATGTGTATATATATATATATATATATATATATATATATATATATATATATATATATAGATAGATATATGTATATGTATATATATTGGTCGACCTGAAAATATGGAAGACCCATGTAGTGGAATTACAGAAGATTGAGATGATAATAGAGAAAATTCTGCTCAATGAAATCAGAAAAGATGGAAACCTGGAACATCGAACTAGACAAGTTACCAGATGTCCGATCTTCACTTAAAGGAACATGTCTCTGGTTACAGACAGCCTATACTAAGTATCAGCGGTTTGAAATGGAGATAGCTGTACAGTGAGGATTGGGAAATTTACCCTTTTCTCACAGTAGTACGATCGCGGACTTGGTATATATAATTTAGGGGAGGTGTGGGGGGGTGCAACCTCCCACATGGTGGATTCATGGGGGCTTGCCCCCATGGAAAACCACTTTTACTTGCTTAGTGTAGGTTGTCTGTAACCGGAGATGTGTTTGTTTAAGTGCAGACTGGACATCTGGTAACTTGTCTAGTTCGATGTTCTGGGTTTCATTCTTTTCTGGTTTCGATGAATAGGATTTTTGCTATTATCATCTCAAACTTCTGTAATTTGACTATATGGATCTTCAATATTATGACGTTGACCCATATGTGTGTGTGTGTGTATATATATATATATATATATATATATATATATATATATATGAGTGTCTTACCAAATTCTTGTAAGAGTGAAATAAGAAGGAATGAAAAGTTTAGACCAAATGTAAAATGATCAAAAACAACAAAAAAAATATTTTTTTTCAGGGGCAGGACTCCATTCACGCCCTGCTAATTACATATACCAACTCTGAGATCACATAACAGCAGAGTTACAAATTCCCTGACCCCACTGCACCATGATCTCATAAAAAAACTGAAGCTCAAATGCCATCAGAAAGATCATTCACTAACATGAATGATTGCTCTTACAGCCGCAAAAACGTTCACTTTTATGAGTATTTACTATAGTGACCTGCAACGTAGCTATCTACCAAACCAATATATATATATATATATATATATATATATATATATATATATATATATATATATATATATATATATATATATATATATATATATATATATGTCTATATCTCGACATGCTTGTTTTACAATTGGTAAACCTGACTTGAAAAAAATATCCATGCACGGCAACATGAGTTGGATATAGTGATGTCACACATCAGAGTGTGTGGCCCCACCCTCTGGACCTCTGTCCTGCAGTTATGTTCCTTACTTCGGTTCCATAGCTCTCAACCTTCCATCTCCAAAATGAGGAACACTAGCCCTCATAATGTGGAACAAATAGGCAAAATGTGGAACACATACTAATGGCTTACTAACAACTTCAACTAGGAAGGTCATAGGATGGTTAAAATATACTTGTTTTACTTATAAAGAAGATCTTTTAATGAATTAATATGATTAATTTCTATTTACAATGGATTTCACTTAAAAAAATTCCTAACACTGAATGTGTGACAGAGTCTTTCAATGTGGAACTTTGAGGAACTTGAACTTTTTATACCCCAAATGAGGTACGTTCCTCGTAATGAGGTACACTTGAGAGGTATGTTCGGTTCTTGTAATTCTATAGAAGGCAGTACTTGTGAAAGCATGATGTTTTGTTCTGTTGCACCTCTTTGGAATCTAGGCTGGATGGTTTCTCTTTTGTTTCTTTTTTGTTTTTTGGTTTTTTTTGAGTGAAGGTAACTTTAAAGATTTTGCTTGTATTGTTGAGGGGGAGGGGGATTTCCTTTAAATGAGATATCTTGAGCCTGTTTTGCTTTGAGGAAGAGCTATGTTCTACAATTTAATAAAAAAAGCTATGTTTGTCATTCTGGATAGAAACTGATTTGTTCTGCTTCTTCTCCATCATTGGTTATGCTTTACAGTCAGTGAAAGACTTCTGCTGCTATTCAAAACTGGAACAGGTTAGAAAGAGTTACTATCTTAACAACTGAGCTGTAATTACACAAAAAAATATATACTTTTTGAATAATAAGCTATTTTATACTTTTATAGATCATCATGACTGCATAAATTCATTATGCAATTGATATGCAAAAACTGTAACCATACCGTCAGCTTGGTAAAATGGCTAAGGTTTTAACCTCCCAGATACAAGTTACAGGGTTTGATTCTCAACTCTTTTTATTGGCTAGGCTTATAACAGTCTAACGATTAATAGTCGAGTGTGAACCTATAAATACTAGAATAGGAACCAGTAAGTGTTAAAAATTTTATAGTATTTTCTTCTTTTTAATGCACCTAGTTGCCACTGACATTCAACGCATAAGAATAAGTATATAGTTGATAGAGTCTGTATAACATTTATTGAAGATGAGAAAGAGATATACAAATGATACATATTTATTGCTGATCAGTTCATTTACTATTGCTATGTGAACATGCAGTGAATATATTAGTTTTGGGTCTATAACAGATTATTTTAATTATGGGGCTAACAGTAATTTGTAAATCTTAAACCTCAAAATTAGTGGTCTGAGATTTTGGTTTGGTATAGAATTGTTTCTTTCATAAACTACGCACTTCACTATTTAAGACTCTTTGTGGGCTGTGACTCTTTCTTTTTAACCTGTTTGTAAGGTATTAAGATGTGTTATATCTCGACTTAACATAGGTTTTTCACAGCACAAAGCACTATTATTTAGTTATATAGTAGACTAGGCTTTGTTCATATGATCATATTACTTTTAATCAAGCTATCTTTTTATAAGTGTACTTTAGCAAATAAGTTTTTTTAAGTGTGATGATCTACAGCTATATCATGAAGCCTTTATGCCCTCCTATAAGGTTATACAATGTTATATTTGTTATAGGATGATGCAGAGTATGATATTTTCTGACTGAGTAGTATGGGTAAGGCGCCCACCATGCACAATAGACCTGTTATTTCTAACTCAATTGATGGCTTTATTGCCTTTGTGTAGGTTTTATAAGGTAAAGAATGATGAAGGGGGCATGAAATCCTTTGATTAAAAGATGTAGGAGGAATATGCACAATGAATATAAATATGTAATGCCAAAAGAGGGGAGGGTGGCCTAATGGTTAAAGTGTTTGCCTTACAGACAAAAGGTGCAGCGGTTGAGTCTTACAAGGGATAATTGGCTAGGCTTAAAATGTCTCGCAAGGGCAGTTAGCTTAGTACTAATCTATGAATCTTTTTATAGAAGGACTACGGATAGACATAGACATTGTATATCTGTTCTAATAAATATTGAGATATATCAGAAGTTTATTCATACATAATGTATGTCTGTTTGTGTGTGTGTGTGTGGGCATGTGTGTGTGTGTGTGTGTGTGTGTGTGTGTGTGTGTGTGTGTGTGTGTGTGAATGTGCATTCCTGTTTGATATTATTCAGGATTTAGTTCTAATTTTTTTGTTTTTGAATTTCTCACAGTTTGTAAAACTCTGCTACATTCACATCTGAAATCTATATTAGGGCTAACTTAATATATTTTAATGTTTATTTAATTATGTTTTGGTTCTCATATTACTTTTATTAATTTCTACAAGCAGTTATAAAGTTATCATAGGTAAAGCCAATGACATCTATATTTATTTAACATTTGTTTACCAGGAAATTTCAACTGGGACAGAGTCCATTTTTAGCAGAGACTCAGGGAGAGATATTCCAGACACATGTCTTTGGAATGTGGGAAGAAACCCATGCAAATGCAGGGAGGACATGCGGACTCCACACAGAAGACACCCCACCCAAGAATAAAACCAGAGAACCAAAACATAATTAAATAAACATTAAAATATATTAAGTTAGCCCTAATATAGATTTCAGATGTTGCCTGTAGGTGTGTATCTAAGCATGATTTTGTTCACATTCTGGTTCTCCTTCTTCACCTAATATTTGAAAGTTGTAGTTGGTCCTAAATATATAAGAGTGATCAAGTGCATAATCCCTCTTTTGGAGTGAAGGTTTCTCTCACATTAGTTAATGCTTTTCAGTTAATGTTCATTAATGTCACTTCATATAATTTATGATTGATATTATTCTAGATATAATTACTTAGATAAATTGAATATACTTAATAAAAATGTTTATATAGAATTATGTTCATTTAAAAATAGCCTGTAGCTTTCTTCTTAGAATATATAGTTTTTAATGCATTTTCATTTGACCTTGAATACTTGATGTAGAATTATGTGATTATTAATTTTCACTTCCAACCATTTGTAACTGATGTTTTCAGTTTGAATTATCACTCAGTATTCTGGTGATACTGCATATGTATATCAAAATATATTGTAATAGAGAAATCTGTTATATTTCTGGATTTAAAGTGTACTTGGAATTATTAACAGAATTCTTTGAGATTAACAGTGTAATAATTAATGCTTCTTGTGAATCACTACTTTCTGATTTGTGCAGATCATTTGCTGTCTATGTATTTATAAACGTTGTTTATGAGTTTGGTTTTAAATATAGGTACAAACGTAGAAATGTATTTACTCTGCTGCTATTATACAGTGAAAGGTTGCCATTCTTTGATTTAAAAAATGATTTTCAGTTAAGATAGTACATTTCTATCTATAAGGAAGAAAGCACTACTGCAAAGAGCTCTGCAATTCTTCAGTCATCTAGGAAAGCTTCACATTAGCTTTCCCTTTTCAGAATGACAATTTTCTTTAGACTTTTTAATAGTCACAGTGTTTGTTTATCTGCTCTGATCAGTTGCTACACGATTGTTGCAGACACCTCAACTATGAACATATTGCATTATTTTTCTAGTGACTATATACTGCCACATGAAACTTGTAACTTGAAGTACTGAGAACTTTTCTCTGTTGTATTACTACACTTGTAATTTGTGATTTAATGTTGCAACAATTGGATCTTATCTAACTCACCATATTCATTAGCTGTCATAATTATTTTCTAATAATCAAATTTATAGGGCCCAATTACAAAAGACTTGCTCTCAATGTAAGTGACCACTTAAACTGACAGCAGGCTGAGAACAGGTCTTTTGGAATCTGGCCCCTGGTGTAAGACTGTTTCTAGATAGGTCTTACACCAAAGTAAGTCACTTACACTGAGAACAAGTCTTTTGGAATCAGGGTAGACTTACACTGAGGACAACTCTTTTGGAATCCAGACCATAATACTGGATATTTTATTTCATGACTTTAAAATTTGTTTGATATATATGTTCATAGGTGTTTACTAGGCTAATGACCACAAGGTCCTTTTTAAGCCTACCCATGCATCCCAAATCTCTGACAAGTTCTGATACCCTTGATAAGTGTAAGCGGGAGCCTGGGAGATGAACCATTTACAGGTTGCCTGTGTCCATTAGAGACATAGGTGCCAAACCAGGGATGAATTTCCAGTTCCCCATCCAATTGTCCAAGTTGCATTTGAATTGGGTTAGGGAGGAACTCTGCTTTACGTGGATGGGGAGCCTATTCCATAGGGATACATACCTGTTTCTCCAGCAGGTCCTATTTATATCACAGCCAAGGTTTAAGTCTTTAGAATGTGTAATTCTGGTGTTGTTTGTTTTGTGGATATGCAGGAGGTCCATCAGAGTGGGATCTGACAATGCCCTGTATGCCAGGCATAAATTTTCCCTCAAAAGCCTGTTGGAGACAGAATACAGGGACAGGGCCTTGAGGCGGTCTGCATAGGACATTTTATTTAGACCCTGTATTCTTCTAGTGCGGAACCTCTTATGGACATTCCAGTTGTTGGATATGCCTGGTTAGGTTCATACCAAAGGGGGCATTGTACTCAATGATAGATCTGATTTATGCCAAATACAGTGGAACAATAAATTCCTTGTACTTAGATGCTATACCTTTGTTACACAACATAGAATGATTTCCTCACAACTGTAGACACATGATGGTCAAAGGCTAGATTAATATCTATGTGTGTCCCTAAGTCCCTGACTGCTGGGTCAACTCTAAGGGGTGAGGTGTCAGTATGATAGTTACCAGGGATGTATGACTTCCCAAAAGATAGTATTATGCATTTATTGGCATTTAGTTTTGGTCCATGTCTCTGACACCAGTTGTTTGTCTGTGTCAGCCCCTCCTACAGAACATTTGTGTGAGTGTAAGCTTCAATGACAGCTCTTCATTTGCAATCATCTGCAAATTTAGACAGCCAGAGACCACTGACATTGGCCTTGATTTTTGATAATGCCAAAAAAGAACAGTCCAAGGACTGATCCTTGAGGGACTCCACTTGTGACTGGCCTCTTTGTAGAGGTGGACTTCCCAATTCTAACTACCTAGGTTATGTTTGTGAGCCAGTTGGCTATCCACTAGGTGACATACGAGTTTGTACCTAACCTCTAAGTTTGTCAACAATGCCCAACTGGGGTATTGTGCCAAATGCCTTGGCCACATCAAGGTAGGCAGTGTGAACCATTTTTTCCTCATCCATTGCTTTGGTTACCTTTTCAATAAAGTCCACTAGGTTCAGTAGACATGATCTGCCCTTGAAAAAATCAAACTGGGTTGGTCCAGTTTCTGGAAGTTTACTATATCTCTATTGATCATCTCCATGATAATTCTTTCTATAGCTTTACATATAAGACTCGTGAGACTTATGTGTCTGTAGTTTCCAGGGTCTGTAGATGGCCCACCTTTGTGCAGAGGCATGACTGTTGCTTTTCTCCATTCATGGGCATAAAGCCTGGTTGGAGGCTACCATTAAATCATAATTTCAGAGGCCATAAAAAGTCATGCTTCATGCTATTTAGAAGGCATCCTGGAATGTTGTCTGGGACTTTTGATGCAGTGTTCTTGGTCTTGGAGAGAGCATTAAGGACCTGGTCCCTAGTGATAGTAGAGGAGTTATATTTGATGGTATTTCCTGAGGGAAGGTTGAGGGGGAGAGAGGGGTAAAATTGGAGCTGAATTTATCAGTTTTGCTATATATCCTGGCTCAGTATCAGTGCCTCCATTTACAATGAGCTCTACACACAATTGTGTATTGCCTTTGAGGCAGTGTAGATCAATCTGTATGTATTCCTTTAAGAAGGTTTATAGGGGCTTGTACATGTGTATAAATACTGAGGACATGTGAGCCTGACTGCCATTTTGTAGTAAGCTGTTGAGATGTAAGCATGCCTGTCTGTGTAGTCTGTCAGTTAATTAGTTTGTTTATGTTTTGTACTGCTACTGTCCATCCTGATGTCTTTCTGTGTAATAAAGCATGTAAATGAACTACCCCATCTGTTTGTCTTTAATGGGAAACAAGACAAGCAACATGGTGTCAGAATGGGATCCAGAAATCCAGATTCCCAACCAAGGAGGCACTCATTTAAAGGTGGAGGAATATAGAAGAGTGGATCATCCCCACTGCTTGTTTAATTCGCAAAAAAATAGGTCAGAAATGTATTTCAAATATCAAAACTTACTTAAATGGTTTCTTATTTGCAAAATATAAAACAAAGCACTCAGAATGCTCTGAACAAATTTCTAAGTAAAAGAAATGTCTGCGACATATTGAGAAAAAATATTTGAATAACTATGGAAAATGTTTGAAATAGAGTTTGAATCACATAAAATGAATAAAATAACCACATTTCTTTTCAAGAGATGTATTTTTCTCACATTAATTAAAGCTACTCAAGATAGCCGAAGTTTACAGAGAGCTTGAGTGATTATGTAGTATTACAGTACAGTTATTTCACAAAATATTGAAAAACAAAAAGACAGCTTGGAAACACCAAAGCAAATTCTCTCTCAGTTTAATGAAGCGCTTTTTGTCTTGCACATATGGCAAGACTTCATCAGAAACTGAACAAACTTCAACACAAACAATATATACACACCCTTTTTGTCACATGACATTTCTAATTAAAATCTTGTGTCTTAAAGGAACATCCACATAATTGCTACTTAAAACATTTTTTAAAAACAGATATGACTGACAATATTTTAGAACACCTCAACCCTACCCTTCCTTCAGAATTTTTATCTGTAATGGTGATAGAAATATATATACAAACATGCATATACTAACAATACTATATCTCAGATTATTATGTTGACTGTCAAAGTATGGTATTACTTAGTTAGTTAAGAAGTCAGAAACTTACATATCCGAGTCAAATGAAGTCAGATGTCACAAATATGGACACATTTTATAAAAATGCATCCACACATTAGCGTTTAAGATTTCTCAACTTCAATATACTGTTTAATGATATTGTCTCATTCAAACCCGGGTAAAACATTGCCCCAGTGCATATTTGCCAACTTAACTCGAGTTGCTCAAGTAAAAGTGTAAGCGGGCCCCCCCGACTATCATCAACAACTGAATCAATTGCTTTGAACAAAAATGAATGTTGTGGATAGGAAATAATGTGTCTAGCCAGTGCATTATCTCTGTTAAGAGTCTTTATTTTCTATACAAAGACCATTGTTAGTATATGTATGTTTGTATATATATTGCTATCACCATTACAGGTAAAAATTCTGAAGGAAGGGTAGGGTTGAGGTGTTCTAAAATATTGTCAGTCATATCTGTTTTTAAAAAATGTTTTAAGTAGAAATTATGTGGATGTGCCTTTAAGACACAAGATTTTAATTGGAAGTGTCATGTGACAAAAAGGGTGTGTATATATTGTTTGTGTTGAAGTTTGTTCAGTTTCTGATGAAGTCTTGCCATATGTGCAAGATGAAAAGTGCTTCATTAAACTGAGAGAGAATTTGCTTTGGTGTTTCCAAGCTGTCTTTTTGTTTTTCACTAGTTTGTCTTACTTTGGTTCCTGTATTTCACAAAATATAGCCATTTCAAAGCATATTTCACAAAATACAGTATTTCAAAGAGTTTATTGTGAATTTGAATGTTATTACAAGTACTGGCTGTGTGTACATGTTCATATATAGTTACAAAGGACATTTTTTCAGTGTGTTTAAGCATACGTTGTTGGCATGGCTGAAGGATTTCATAGACCAGCCCCACATGTATTTAATAATAATATTGCAGAGAACTGGAGAGTGTTTGAGTAAGAGTATGATATTTTCATACAAGCTGCATTTTTGGATAAAGAAGACCATACAAAGGCATTTATTCTGCTTAATGTAGCTGGTTCAGAAGCCATAGAAAGGGAGCATTCATTTGTGTATGCACCTGCTGTATGCGGGGGGGGGGAACCACCATATAGTGGTACCAGCTGAGTCAAGGGAAGACCCCAAATGCTTAAACTATAAATTTAGAGAAATGTGTAACCCCCAAATGAATATTACAATGGAAAGGCACTTATTTTACACAAGAGATTTAAAGCCTGGGGAAGCTTTTGCAGCATATATTACTGACTTGAGAAACAAAGCTAAAACGTGCAGATTTGGTGATTTAAGGAATGAGTTGATAAAAGACAGACATGTGTGGTACTAAAGGTGATGCTGTGAGAAAGTTTTTGCTTCATGACTGTGATTTAACTTTGAATAAGGCCATTAAGATTTGAGAGATATATGAGCTCACAGAAAAGCAGACAAATATGCTTACAAATGAGAAATGCATGCTTCCAGTATATTCTAGTGCCCATATTGATAGTATGCAGCATGTGGGTAAAAGAAACAGGCCCAAGCACATGGCAGCAACTGTAAGCCCTGCAACAGTCACTGGGAAACCCTGTACTTTTCTAGCAAATTGCAGAGTAGCACATTCTCAGTGAAGCACAAGACTGAGTCAGCAAACTTAAAAAGAATGTGCCTATACCGAGTTTCATAGTCAACTGTCATAATTGTGGTACAAATCATGAGCCCAAAAGAGAAAAATGCTTTGCTTTTGGTTAACAATGCCACAAATGCAATAAATGGAATAATTTCAAAAGGTTTTGTAAATCAAATAAGGGACATTCTTTTATTAAAAGAGAACATTCAAAGAGACAAGTTGATCAATTAGAAAACTGTGACCCTATTTTTTATGTTGATGGTGTGTCAGTGCTTAATGAAACAGTTAATGCAGTAGATTTATGGGCAAAGAATGAAGTGTCTTGTACTGTTTGGATAAATGGAAAACCCAGAAAGCTCAAAGTTGACACAGGTTCAAAATGCAATGTTACGTCAGCAGAAACATTTGCTAGAGTATGTGCTGGTGAGAAGCTTGATTTGGCAAAGAGTCCCAAGCTTGGTGCTTATGGTGGTGAAGAAATTCAAACTGAATATTCAGTAGCGCTTTCATGTTCTTCTGCTGGGAACAGCTATGACTTGCAATTTTATGTGGTCAAAAGGCACATCCAGTCATTATTAGGCCTCAGAGACAGTTTGAAAATGGGACTGCTTTCATTTAATAAGAAAATTCACCTATGCTGATTTTTCAAAGACAAATTAGACAAAGTCCCAGTTGTGTACTCCATGAAGTTAGACCCTGAAGTCAGTCCAGTTGTCAAGCCAGCCTGGAAAGTTCCAGTAACTGTGCAGAACAGAGTCAAAACCGAGTTAGATAAAATGGTGCAACAAGGTATAATTTGTCCAGTAGAAAAAAACAACTGAATGGGTATCTTCCATGGTGGTAGCTCATAAGAAAAGCTCAGACGATATCAGACTATGTATTGATCCATGAGATTTGAAAAAAAGCATTGAAAAGACCTCATCATCCAATGCGTACAGTTGAAGAACTCTTTGCTCTTATGACAAATGTCACTGTTTTTTTTTTTGTCTTGGATGCAAAGAGTTCATTTTGGTAAATTTTGCTTGACAAGAAATCTTCATTGCTAAGTACTTTCAGTACTTCTTTTGGCAGGTACAGATTTTTGAAAATGGCATTTGGGATAAATTCTCCAGTGGAGTCTTCCAGTGTGCAATGAAGCAAATTTTTTTCTGGGTATCCGTGTGCTATTATAGTAGATGATATTCTAGTAGGGGGTACTGGTGAAGCTGAGCATGACAGAAACATTAAGAAAGTTCTGGAAAGAGCACATGATGTGAATTTCAGCTGAATCCTCAGAAGTGCAAGTTCGGGCTACAAGAAGTTACTTATGTTGGTTATTTATTTACCAGTTCAGGCTTATGACCGGATCCTTCCAAGAAAAGAGCAATTCTTGAAATGCCAGCTCCAGACAATGATCAAGTCCTACAACATTTTCTTGCATGGTTAACTACCTAGTCAAGTTCATTTCAGACTTGAGCTATCTTTCAGCACTGCTCAGAGAGATGACACACAAAGATGTATCTTAGTCATAGTTAGAACAACACCAGAGAGCATTTTATTTATTTATTTGTCTTTTGTTGACTGGATTAGTCCAACTGGGCCAAAGAGCCATTTTCAGGGAGACCCAAGAAGAAAAGCTCCACAAAAAACCTGTATGTTAACGAAACCTGAAATATTAACATGATATAATGACAGACATACATGCTATATGCAAAAAAACAAATATAAAATGGGGAAAATACAATAAAAAAACCATAGAGTACAAAGGCTATGTGCACAAAGTCAAAAGAATAATCATTGTTTTTATATTAACATAACAAAAAAAACCACAGAATTATAGTTTAAAAGTTGTAAGGTTAAATAGATAGGACAAGAAAAAAGTATTAGTAGTGAGGTGGGAATAGAGAAGACAGAGAAGCATAAATGAGTGGAAAGCATTATGAAATGATAAGAAGTCAGAGAAGAGCAAGCAGTCAATTATTTAGGAGGAGAAAGACAGTGAAATTAATACAATTGTTTATTTGAATGAGAGTACACAACTGTTTAGAAGAGTGAGAGAGGTTATACATTATTTGTTAGATTTTCTTAAGAAAAAGGAATACATGGTAAGGACATATTAAGGGGGTATGAGTTAGGGGGTCTATAATAGATAATCGAACTTTCAAAAGTTTAACTGTCATATGTTCGACACCATATGATCAAACTTTTAAAAGTTCGAACATCTAATAAAAAAAAATAAATTACACAAACGTTTTAAGCAGGGTGGCAAGCCCCCCATCTCACCCCCCTCTCTTTAAATATACCAACTCCGAGATCGCACTACAGTGCAGAAAAGGGAAATCTTCCCATTCCACGCTGTATTGAGATCTCCGTTAAAACGTTCGAACTTTCAAAAATTCAATCATATGGTGTCGACCATATGACACTTGAACTTTTGAAAGTTTGATTATCTAATATTGACCCTGAGTTAGGTAGGGTGGTGACAACAGCAGGAAGATGAATTAGGGAGGTGTTTTTTTAGTTCATTTTGAAGAGCAAGATAGATTTGATAGAGTACATTTGATGTCCTGAAATAGAAAATTGCCAGTCCACCCACTCTCACTGATGATGTTCACAAACCAATTATTCTTTCTTGTGATGCTTTGAAATTTGGTCTTGATGCCTTCATTCTTCAAGGGGCTACACCAGTAGCTTATGCATCCAGAACCCTAACCCAAATCAAGATGCAGTATGCTCAGATAGAGAAGGAACTCTTGGAACTTGTGTTTGCATGTTTGAAGTTCCATGATCATATTTATGGTAGACCCATCCAAATCGAAACTGACCACCAACCTCTTGTCACTGTTATGCATACAACTCCTGCCAGATTACAGCACATGAATCTGAAATTGCAAAAGTCTAATTTCAATCTTGTTTACTCAAAAGGCAACTTCTTTATCTTGTTGATAGTTTATCCAGATCTCCCAGAAATGCCATTGGACAGAATGAAAATGAGAAACTTGATTTTGAAGTCATGAAAATGAGAAATTTTTCTTCCACACATCTTGATGAGCTTAGAAGTCACACAGCCTCAGATCCAGTTCTTCAGAATCTCAGATGCTTTGTCAAGGATGGCCTTCAAAGAAATCTTGCTTACCAATGGAATTGCAACCATATTTTCCTTACAGAGATGAGATTTTGTTGGACAATGATATCATCATGGATGGTCCAAAAGTAATTGTTCCAAAGTCCTTGCAACAAGGGTATATTACCATCTTGCATTGTGGCCACCCAGGAACTGATTCTATCAAAAGAAGGGCAAGAAACCTAGTATTGTGGTCTTCTATGTCACGGGATATTGACAGAGTCATTTCATCTTGTTCTGTATGTAATAGTACTAAGCCACATCATCAGGAAGAACCACTTCAGCTAAACCAGATTCCTGAACTACCTTGGTCGACAGTAGCTACAGACATTTTTAAATGGAATGGTCAACATTACTTAGTGTTAGTAGACTTTTATTCCAATTGGTTCGAGATTGACCTACTTCCTAATCTAGCATCCAGTACATTACTAAGATGAAGTGTCATTTTGCAATTCTTGGTAATCTGCACAGAGTTATTTCTGACAATGGTACGCAGTTTACAAGCCAGCAGTTCAAATGATTTGCTGAAGAGTTGGACTTTACTCATGTCACGAGTAGCCCTAAGTACCCGCAATCAAATGGTTTGGCAGAATGTGCAGTTCAAAGTGTGAAACAATTACTAGAGAAGTCAGAACAAGACAATAGTGATGTTTTCTTGAATCTCTTGAATCTCAGAAATTTTAGTAATATGGTCAAAAATACATTACATCGAACAAACAAAGTAGATGCTCACTTCAGTGAAAGTGCATTTCAACGAAAGCCTAGTCGCCGGATCAGCTGACTAAAAAAAAAAAAAAAAACCACAGAAAACATATATATATATATATATATATATATATATATATATATATATATATATATATATATATATATATACACACACACACACACACACACACACACACATCTATATCTATAGCTAATATATATATATAGGTTCATAGGTTCATAGGTTGGTACTGGGCTATCTGCCCAAAGGCATATATTAGCCCAGCCACGTTGTGCAGTATTCACCGCCCCTTTAGTACTTCCCTAGACCCTTGTACTAGCAGCTAGTACCATTGGCCCCTATCTAGTAGTGCTGATGGTGTGATCCCCGGTGTGAACTTTCTGTTACCCATCCACTCATCAAGGTTCCACTTGAAGAGTGACAGTGAGGGGCTCTGTCTTATGTAGACCGGGACCCTGTTCCATAGTAAGGGAAGTCTCTGTGAAAGGAATCTATCCCTCCAGCATGTTCTATTCATTGTTGTGTTGAGCTTTATATCCCTACAGCATGTAGCTCGAGTAGATTTGGTTTTGCTAAGATGGTGCATGTTCAACAATTCTGGGTTGGACATGGCTCTGTACGTTAGACAGAGATTGCCTCTGAGAAAGCGGTATGCAACAGAGAACAGTCTTAGCTTTTTCAATCGTGCTGCATAGGGCAACTGTTTGAGGCCAGTAATCCTCTTGGTTAGGTACCTTTGTGGTCTCTCCAGCTGCTGGAGATGTCTAGCCAGGTACATTCCAATTGGTGCATTGTACTCAATAATGGGTCTGATGAGGGAAGAGTAGAGGGCACCATTACATCCTTAGATCTTGATGCAAACCCTTTCGTGATCAGATGGGTCACATAGAAGGATTTTCTAACCACTTTGGCAACATGGTTATCAAAGGAAAGCTGTCTATGTACTTGGGTCCCTAGATCCCTTATTTCTTCTTCAGATTTTAGGGGATTACCTCCTATGTTGTAGTTTGCGGGTACTCTGTTTTTTCCAAAGGGGATTACTACGCATTTTTTTGCATTTAGCTTGAGACCATGGCTTTGACACCATGCATCAGTCTCAATTAGGCCCTTCTGGAGGATCTCCATGTTGGTTGGAGACTCTATTATAGCACCCAGTTTGCAGTCGTCTGCAAACTTAGTCAGCCACAGCCCTTCCGTGCTTGCCTGTACTTCTGAGAAGTATATGCCAAACAGGAGGGGCCCCAGGACAGAGCCCTGAGGCACACCACTTGTTACTGGTCTGGATTCAGACATAGATCCTGCTACTCTTACTTTATGGGATCTGTCTGAGTGCCAGTTTGTGATCCATCTTGTGACATAAGGGTTTACGCCCAGGCTGGTGAGCTTATCAATAATACCTGAATAGGGAATGGTGTCAAATGCTTTAGCAAGGTCAAGGTAAGCCGTGTGTACCTCCTTTCCCTTATCTATAGCCTGAGTAACTGTCTCAAAGAAATCCACCAGATTCAGGAGGCATGATCTGCCCTTGACGAAGCTGAACTGTGTGGGGTCTAGTGACTGGAGGTTCCCAATCTCTCCATTTATGAGTTCGATAATGATTCACTCCATAGCCTTACAGATCAGACTGGTCAGGCTTATTGGTCGGTATTTCCCAGGGTCAGTTGTGGCCCCACCCTTGTGTAGTGGGACCACCATTGCTGTGCACCATTTTATGGGCACATATCCTGTGGAGAGGCTGAGACTGAACAGGGTATTAAAATACGGGGTTAATTCCTTTTGGAGCTCACGTATGACACAGCCTGGGACACCATCTGGTCCCATAGAGGCAGTGTTTTTAGCTTTAGATAGAGCCTTGTTAACCAACGTATCAGTAATAATTGGACTTACACAATCCCCTAGAATGGTAATAGGCCCTGTAGGTGGTGAGGGGAATTTGCACTGAACCTGTCAGCCAAGATGTTGGCAATGTCAGAAGGGTCAGTGTATTTTGTTCCATTTTGTACTAGCTCAGAACAGACCTGAGTGTTGCCATTTAGGTTTTTGACATAGCCATAGAAGGCCTTATGGTTATCCTTGGCATCCTTGGCAACTTTCGTTTCAAAATTAGCTTTAGTTGACTTGATGAGGGTCCTCAATTTCTTACTAATGCTGATCAGGGATGATTTTTCTACTTGAGATTTGGCCTTTTTTTGTATAAGTCTCCTCCTTTTATTGTAAAGTTTGCTTATGGCCGGGGTCCACCAGACTGGTTTCTTCTTGCTTGAGGAAGGAGTCTTGGTTTTATTTGGGATAGCACGGTCCATGCAATCCTGAAGATGCATATTGAGTGCCTTGGTGTAGGATTCCGCATCCTGGATATCATTATCCTTCTGCTAGGGAATAGTGAAGCTTTCCACTTCGGATGCAAGTAGTTTGAAGTTTGCTTTGGAAAGGTTTTTGACTATGGTTTCTTTGACTGGGGGAGGTGGAGGGGTGATGATGTCCAGGGTTATCAGTTTGTGGTCGGATCTGACCAAGGAGGGGATGATATGTGGTACAATGGGTGTCCATATTTGTGATGATTAAATCCAATATGTTGTCCTCTAGTGGGGGAACATACTAGTTGTTCAAGGGCATTTGAATTTATAAATTCTATGAATCACTGAGCATAGGAGTTGGAACATTGGTAGTTCACCCAGTCTATCACCCAAGATTATGGTGTTGGGTAGGACCTTTATATTTACGTGTACATATATATATATATATATATATATATATATATATATATATATATATATAACACACACACACACACACACACACACACATATATATACATATATTATTAGAATCTAGATATTGACTGTAGTTTTTATTTCTAAATTTTGGAATTTATAAGCACATTTTTTTAGAATAATAAGACTTTAATTATCTGTAATAAATTTGCACATTGTTCATTTAGTTATAGCTCTAGAGTTTCCCTTTAGTCTTTAGTTTTATTTTGGTGGGTTAGAGATAAAGCAAAGGTTTAGTTAGTTTAGGGAGTCTAGACTTGAGTGCATGTCCAGCAGCTCTGGGCTTGACATGGCCTTGTATGTTAAGCAGAGATCACCTCGGAGTAGACGATATGCAACAGAGTATAGCTGGAGTTTTTAATCAACTGACAGGGCATCTACTTTAGGCCTGTGATTCTTTTAGTGAGATATTTCTGTGGCCTTTCCAGTTGTTGCAGATATCTTGAGAGGTACATACCAAATGGGGCATTGTATTCTATAATGGGTTTAATGAGGGATGAGTACAGTGGGACAATGACCTCCTTTTTTCTGGACGAAAAGCCCTTAGTGATGAGGTGTGCCACATAGAAGGATTTCCTGACTGTTGTGGCGATGTGGTTATTGAAGTTGAGACCACTGTCCACCTGTGTCCCTAATTCTCTTATCACACTTTCGGTGTTTAGTGTACTGCCACCTATGTGATAATTCACGGGTACATGTTTTTTTCCCAAAGGGGATAACTATACATTTCTTGGTATTGAGCTTGATCCCATGGCTCTGACACCAAGCATCTGTTTCTGTAAGGCCCTTTTGTAGAGTATCCACATAATTTGGGGATTCAATAATGGCTCCCAGTTTGCAGTCATCTGTGAACTTTGTTAGCCAGAGTCCCTTAGTGTTGGCCTGTACTTCAGAGAAGTAGATGCCAAACAAGAGAGGTCCCAGGACTGAACCCAGAGGTACTCCACTTGTCAGTTGGCTGGAGCTGGATTTGGAGTCAGCTACTTTTACAGTGTGGGTTCTGCAAGTAAACCAGTTGCAAACCCATCAAGTGACATAGGGATTAATGCCCAGCTTAGTAAGTTTAATCTATGATTCCAGAGTGGGGGATGGTGTCAAAGGCCTTGGCGAGGGCCAGATAGGCTGTGTGGACTGCCTTACCTTCATCCACGGCTCTGGAGGCTAATTCGAACAAGTCAATAAGGTTCAGGAGACAAGATCGGCCCTTCACGAACCCAAACTGGATGGGGTCCAGTGTTTTAAGGTTGCCAATGTCTTTGTTTATAAGTTCCATGATAATACGTTCCATGGCCTTGCAGATCAGGCTCATCAGACTGATGGGGCGGTAGTTTCCAGGATCCAAGGTGGATCCCCCCTTGTGGAGTGGGATAACTGCAGCTGTGCGTCACTCAGTAATAATAGAATATATACTATAGCTAATATGTACTGGATCCTAGGAATTGTAACAAGATCAACTAATGAATACTTAAGAATTATATTAAAGAAAATGAAAAGTATTATTATTAGGTGGTGAGTTCAGTCATGTTTTTAATAAGAATGACTCAAGTGCTTTGGGAGAACCTAAAATACTTGTCTATGCTAAGTCATTGGGAAAAATGGACAGAGAACTGTAAATTAAAATATATAATTTTGTTTGCTAAAAGTGACTCCTAGTATTTTTCTCATTATTCATATGTGTACAAAACTCAAACAAGATTAGGTAGTTTATGTTTCTGATGTGTGTCTATAAGCCAGGCATAGATCACTCCCTCAGCAATCTATAGGAGACTGACTAGAGGGAAAAGGCTTTAAGGTGCTCTTTAAGGTGCTCTTCATAAGGCAGGTTTGTTACTCCTTGTATTCTTTTTGTAAGGAATACTTGAGGTAGTTGCTGCATTTGCCTGATCAGGTACATACCAAAGGGAGCATTGTTCTCAGTGATAGGTTTGATAAGGGTGGAGTACAGTTGGATAATGACCTCTTTGGATCTAGATCCCACAACCTTACTTATAAGTTATGCAACATAATAGGACTTTGTCACCACTGTAGCCACATGGCGGTTGAAGGTAAGGCTACTTCTACGTGCATACCCAGATCACGGACCATCGGGTTAACTTTTAGGGACATATTACCTAGATGGTAATAAGCTGGGATGGTTGATTTCCCAAAGAGTACAATTATACATTTCTTAGTATTAATTTTAAGACCATGGCTTTTGCACCATTTGTTAGTCAGAGATACACCATCTTAAAGAATGCTGGTGTCTGCAGCAGAGTTGATGATAACCCAACCTTGAAATCATCTGCAGATTAAGGTTAGCCATAATAATACGGTTATTGAAATAATTACATGTGATTATTTTTAAAGTTTATTTACATGGCAAGCTTAAAACTTGGTGCCTAAGAAAATAAAAAAAAACTAGGATGAAGATATTGAATATCTGCAAGATAAGTTAAAACAGGAGAAAATCAAAGAATTATAGAAAAGGTTAAATAAATTACTAAGCAATACCAAGACATTCTTGCACATAAGACTGAACTAGCTTTGAAGAAAGTGAAAATGCATTCATATGTATTTATATCTAGAAGTTTACACAGATTTGAATGTCAGATCAAAAATAGTAAGTAGGACTAATCAAATTAAATGTATCCTAAATCCAGACTGAAACAAGACAACCTCAGATTTTGAAGAAATTCTATCAATTTTTAATAGGCATTATGAAGAATTAAATAAATGTGACAACAAAGTGGTTATAATGTAGATAGTTTTCTAATAGGAAATAATAATAAAATTAACCATCAACAGAAAAAATCATTAAATAAACATATTTCTATTACTGAAATTAAAAAAGTTAAAGAATCTTAAGAATAATAAAGCTCCTGGTTTAAATGACTTAATTTTGGAGATTTATAAAATATTTTATGTATCTACTTTACCACTGGTGCACATACCATACAGTAACTTTTAACTGTACAGTGTTTGTTGAAAGTCCTAATTAGTGACTCTGCATGATTTTGGCAAAAAACACCAAGAGCTGTACCATCACCCTGAAAAGTCTTGACTATTGGAATGCTTGATGGAAAGCCTTAAACATGGGCTGGCCTTGAGTAAATGCCATGCCTGTACTAAAACACCATGCCCAAAAGAAATTAGGGATAAAGTTAATAAGAAAAAAAAATGGAAGAAACTTAGACCTAGTTACAGTGGGAAGAAATAAATGAATAGTGATCATAATATTGAATGGGACCAGAGGTAATGTACTAATAAAACATTTATCACCTACAGCAAATCTCAAACCACTAACTTAATACTCCACTGGAAATGTACAACAGCACCATACTAAAAAGCAGCTGGTAGGACACTGTCAAAATGATTTACTTCAGCTTTCATGCTGGTTGCATTGTATGGTGGACTCTTATACACTGCTTTGTGTCTCTTGATTTTTTTCTGAGATTGTACAGAGTTACTGATTAGGTTTTCAACATTCTCTCTACAATGAGTACTTGTACAATGTTCTGTAGTTTGATAGTAATGTAGGAAGCCAAACATTTCCTCAAAATATATATTTTTTTTGCTAAAGAAGGCATTTTTGGGGTATAAAAATGGAGTGATAAAAATGGAGTGAACATTCCACCTTCTTGGCTAATATTCATTAACTACTCTAATTTTAAAAACTGATAAAAATCCAGAAGTCTACTCTACTTATAGGTCAATTTCTTTACTAAATATTGATTATAAAATATCTGTTTCTATAATTGTTAACAGATTGAAGACTGCAGCTAGTACTCTAATTCATAAAGACCAGTCATATTTTATAATTTTAGACAAACCCAGCATAATCTCCAAAAGATTCTTTTATTGATCTTGCAAAAATGAACAAATCTAAATTTACAATCTAAATTTACAATAATTAGTTTTGACATTAAAAGGGCCTTTGACTCTGTTGATTGGTCTTATCTTTTTAAATCTCTTACAATTTTTGGATTTCCAGATGGATTAGTCTCAGTAATTAAAAGATTACATTAGAACGTTAAGGTAAGATTGACCCTTTTGCTTCATGTGTTTTTAAACTTACTGTTAGACAGAGGCACAGTATACTAACCTCGAAAAAGGGCATAGCAAAATAAATTTAAAATGGGTGGTGAAAGCCAAACACATTCTGGCTAGGCTTATAAATGCCCTAGGGCAGATAGCCTAGTATGAACCTATGAACCTATGAACCTATAATAAAGGAAGTAAGCAAGGTTGTCCTTTGCTACCCTTTTTTATTTGCTCTAGTAATAGAGCCCTTTGCTAACTTTATAAGCAATAACAATAACATTAAATGATTTAATATTTCTCCCAGTTATTCTTCTAAAGTATTATTTGCAGATGATATACTTTTGACATTTGGAGACATTGAACATTCTTTGGTAGAATCACAAGATGCAATTAAATATTTTGAAAAAAATTCATAATTAAAGTTTAACAGAAGTAAAATGGTAGCCATTACTCAGAAGTTACCAGATAATATTTCAATAACTAAAATGTTAGCTTAATAAATTCAGCTTTAAATATTTTATTTATCTACTTGATGCTTTAGATTTGATTATAAAAGATACTTATAACAGGATTACTAATGAATGTATTTCAAGTACAACTAAGTGGAATAACTTGTTTTCTCATTTGAAGACAGACTATCCTTTACAAGATGGTTCTACTTCCTTAAGGTGTATATATTATAAATAATATCTCATTGCCACCAGAGGAAAGTAATAAAACATTAAAGAATGTATTATTAAACTTTTTTGGTACCCATTGAAGCCAAGATCTGCTTATTTTATCACATTAGAATGTTGGCAAATGGGGATTTAAGTTTTCCTGATATTAACACATGTATAGAAGATTCATTGTTATAAACAGCTTTATACTGATTGGATAATCAATACAATGCTCAGTGGAATTAATTCACTGTAATATTTTTGGTAGTTTATTAAGTTTAATATCATTCACTTAGAGATTATAGGTAATACAATTCTAGGGCTTATGAAAACTTTGTAATGAAAAAATAAATAAATTAACAAATTCAAATTATATTAACATTATTTTAAAATATCTTAGATACTTTATTTTAAAACTTCTTGCTTAGGAAAATTATTTTTCTCTATTCTTCCCATTGCACATAGTTTTGGATGTAATATACATATTAAAATAGTGTTACTAAAAGTAATAATCTTTTATTCTCATCATAATGGGAAATAGCATATTATCAGTAGACAAAATAATATCCAGTTTTGATTAAGATAATTCAAATTGATTTTTAATCTATAATATTAAATCAAAATTAGAAGAAAATATAAGTTTAATGTCAGCTTCAGTAAAAAACACCATTTCATAAGTTATGGGAATATTTCTCTTGTATACTAATCTGATTCTTGCTGTATTAATTCATCTCAATATCCTTTACATGGTAATTTTTGGCTTTATCGAGAATAGAAATCACCGTCAATTAGAAAATATTCTATTTCACCTAAATTCTCAGATTTTATTAAATTGCTACTGCTGTTTGCTGTTATGAGACACGTTCTAGCAAATTAAGATTTTAAATAATAACTTAAATTTTAGATATTGGCTAAAACTCAAAACTGTGTTGACAGGTCTAATTAATAGTCAACTGAAATTATTTTAAGTTTGATTGAAATTAATAAGTGTGTGTTGAATTTTGTTTATCTATATGTTGTATTTTTGTTTGTGAAAAAAAGATTTTTTTTTAAATAACTAATACAATCTATGATATGTGGCACAATCACTAAACCACTGGTGGTAACCTTCTATAACAGGGTTGAGAAATTCATTTAGGAATACTGTTGTTTAACCAACTGCATAAAACTTAAAGGACCATAATATCTCCAACAGTAATTCAAAGTGAAAGCAAAAACAGTTAATCGCAAACTTTATTTCCTAAATGCATGTTGTTTTTGTTACATGGAATGTTACATTAACATTAAAACAGAAACCCAAGTAACAAAATAAATACAAATAAATAAGCATCTCCATAAATTACATTAATAAATAGCTTTTAAATTAAATAAAATATATATGTATCTTTGTTAAATGCATTTGCAGAAAAATACTGTAAACATTCTGCAGGTGGATCACAATATAAAGTTGGTATCTGAAGACCCTGGAATGGTAGCTTTCAGAGATTTCTTATTATGTGGACACAAATGATACTCAAAGGCAGTCAAGTTTCACATCTGACATGACATTCTGAAAAAAAGAGAATTAAGAATTATGTAAGTAACATCATTAACTGTGAAGGGAAAAAATGAAATAAACAGAATATTTTTACTCATATACTAACACATGTAGAAAAAAATCAAGGCTGCATTTATGTCAGAGTGAAGGGGATACATCAACAGATGCAAAGACAAATTTCAGTGACAATGATAATTGGAATAACTACAAAACAGAGACTATCAAGTTAAACTTAAAAGCTATTTCTCTGATGACATGCATAATGCATATGTTTATCTCAAATTACAGTGCTCTATAACATGATCAATCAACATGAAGAATTTCCTCCCATTTGCATCTTTTTGTAGGTAGACCTAATAGGTTGCTCAGTTTATATTGTATTATTCTGCTTTTTGCCAAGATGTACACTATTTTATAATGTGTACTGTACTGTTATTTTCTATGAAATTTTGATTCAACTATATATACTCATGCAACATTCTTTACTCTAGACTGTGTTTTCTGCTAATGTAATACATTTAGTGCCATCACTACCTTTGAATTTGGGACAAAGACAACTTTTCTAAATACTTTCTGAATACAAAAATGTGTTGAAAAAGGTTCTTTAAGTAAATGTCTGCATTGCAAAGCTCTAGTCTCATGCTCGAGCACAACACAGCCAAACAACAGTCACCAAAAGACAGCATAATGACAATAAAACTGTTTCAAAAGCTATTTATTGTTGCACAAAAATAACATTTTGGCAGACTAAAGTGTCTAACAATTTTATCGGTTTGATGCTGTCTGCATGGCAACACTAAGTGCTTTGCAGTTTTTAAAGTCTTCTTCTCCTCTTTTTTCTGTCATTATTAGTAACTCAGAGCACTCAACTACAAATAATTATGATCAGGTCTATCTGATCATAACTTAGTTGTAATGTGTTCTCAACATGGATACCAAAATTCACCTCTCAAGTTTCACTCCACTGTTTTCTTCAGTGGAATTTCTTGACACAGCAACCACTACCCCACAACAATACCCACGTATCACATAGTTCACAATGTCAGTGTGCCACACAGTCACAGCCCTTAAGGCTAAACAACACACCTAATACACTTGTAATAAGTGACTATCGCCAGACACACTGATGTCCCTCTCACCAGGCTGAACAAGGAGAAGGTCACTGTAAGCTGCCTGTCGGGTGCCAGGATCCGCCACATAACACAAGCACTCAGGTCACTCCAAAGCAAGTACAAATATGACTCCATCATTGTCCATGCTGGTGTGAATGACCTGAGATGTACCTCCCTGGATTACATGAAAAGAGACATAGAGGAGCTCTCTGATCATGTGGCCCAGGCCGGTATGACCCTGACCTTGAGTAGCATCTTACCCTCACCAAGAATGATACCACAGTATAAAGACAAAATGATCAATTTCAACAATTGGCTAAAGTATTGGTGTCAGTCAAAGGGGATCCAGTGTCTGTCAGCCTGGGATCACATGCTTGACAAGCCACGTTGCTTCACTAGGGACGGCTTGCACCTGTCACCCCTGGGTTTTCGAATACTGGCCAAGGCTCTTGCCACCCCCATAGTGCCTTTTTTAGGCAAGGCTCAAAAGACAAACCCACCTCCTTAGACAACACAAGGAAAAAGAAACTAAGGGTAATGCTGCTCAATGCCAGAAGTCTAAACCTCAAGATGCATGCACTCGAGGCTCTCCTCAGTATGGAGAATATCGATATCTGTGCAGTAACAGAAACCTGATTCAAGGTTCCCGAGAGCACCCCAGCACTACCAGGTTATACCTCATACCATGCTTTTCGGCCCCAAAACTCGGACCGAACCAAAAGAGGAGGGGGAGTATCCATATTCATCAAAGATACCCATACCTTCAGGCTAGTGGCACTGCACAAAGCATCTGAGACCATCCATGTGCAACTAACAGTGGGCAAAACTGCCTTCCAGTTTATAGCCTGCTACAGACCACCCTCCCAAACTCAGGAACCCCACTCGGCTGTCCTGAAGACACTGGAGAATATGAAGGTCTCTCCAAACACCATTATATTGGGTGACTTTAACTACCCAAACATAGACTGGGAGCACTACTTAAGCCCCAACACCCTAGCCCAACGGTTCCTAGAATTTATAAACTCAAATGCTATGGAACAACTGATCACCACTCCCACAAGAGGGGAAAACATATTAGACCTGATCATCACCAACATGGGGACTCTATGTTCCATACCAGAGGTATACCCCTCATTGGTAAGATCTCACCATAAATTAATCACTATGGACATCCATATCCCGTCCACACCCCCAGCAAAGGAAACCACGGTCAAAAACTTCTCAAAAGCAAACTTCCCACTTCTAAAAACTGAGGTGGAATCCTTCAAAGCCCCAGGGCCAGTGGAAAATATGGCCCAAACCACAGAATCCTTTACAAATGCATTCTATGGATACCTACAGGAATGCATGGATCGTGCTATCCCAGATAAAACCAAGACACACTCCTCCAAGGGCAGGAGGCCTGTCTGGTGGACCCCAGACATAAATAAGCTGTACAACAGAAGGAGGAAGCTACTACATGATAGAGCAAAATCCCTGAAAAGGAAGGCAACTCTGATTAGTACTAGCAAGAAACTGCAATCCCTCATAAAATCATCTAAGGCTATCTTTGAAAGAAAAATTGCACAAGACGCTAAAGATAATCACAAGGCCTTCTTTAGTTATGTCAGAAACCTGGGTGGAAACTCCCAGATATGCTCTGAGTTAGTGCAAAATGACAAAAAATACACTGAACCCACAAACATTGCCAACATCCTGGCAGACAGGTTCAGTGCAAACTTCTCCCCCCTTCCCCCAAATGAGCAAATGACTATCCCAACAGAGTGTAGCCTCCCTGGCATCACAGATGCACAGGTGAGAGCTGCCCTCTCCAAAGCAAAAAACACAGCATCAATGGGACTGGACGGTGTCCCGGGCTGCGTTTTACATGAGCTCCAAGAAGAACTGAACCCTCACTTAAAATCACTATTCAGTCTCAGCCTTACAACAGGATATGTACCCAAATAATGGCATACAGCAACAGTGGTCCCACTCCATAAAGGTGTTGCCACAACAGATCCCGGAAACTATCATCCTATAAGCCTGGTCTGCAAAGCTATGGAGCGTATCATCATGGAACTCATAAACAAAGACATTGGGAACCTCCAAACACTGTATCCTACCCAATTCAGCTTTGTTAAGGGCAGATCTTGCCTCTTGAACCTGGTCAATTTCTTTGAAACAGTCACCAAGGCCATAGACGAAGGGAAGGTAGTCCACACAGCATACCTTGACCTTGCAAAAGCCTTCGACACAATACCCCACTTGGGCATCATAAATAACCTCACCAACTTAAATATCAACCCCTATGTCACAAGATGAGTTGCAAACTGGCTTAGGGATAGAACCCACATGGTCAGAATTGCAGGTGCCATGTCAGACTCTAAACCAGTTACAAGTGGCGTCCCACAAGGCTCAGTCCTGGGACCTCTCTTGTTCGGTATATATTTCTCTGAGGTACAGGCTAACACAGGAGGACTATGGCTGACAAAGTTTGCAGATGACTGCAAACTGGGGGCCATAATCGACTCACCGGCTGACACAAGCATCCTCCAAAAAGGTCTCACAGAGATGGATAACTGGTGCCAGAGCTACGGCCTAAAGCTAAATGCCAAAAAGTGCATAGTCATCCCCTTTGGGAAAAACAAAGTGCCCACAAATTACCACATAGGTGGTAATCCATTAAGTATGGAAGAAGTAATTAGGGATTTGGGGACCCAAGTAGATTGCAATCTCTCCTTTGACAATCACATTGCCAAAGTGGTTAGAAAGACATTCTATATAGCCCACCTTATCACAAAGGGGTTCACATCTAGATCAAGAGAGGTCATTGTGCCCCTCTACTCATCAGTCATCAGGCCCATAATTGAATACAATGCCCCATTTGGGATGTACCATACCCGACACCTGCTACAACTAGAAAGACCCCAAAAGTACCTCACCAAGAGGATCAAGGGACTCAAACAGATGCCCTTTGCAGTTAGGCTAAAGAAACTCCAGCTCTACTCAGTTGCTTACCGCCTACTCAGAGGCGACCTGTGCCTGACGTATAAAGCCATGTCCAACCCAGAATTAATGGACATGCTCCACCTCAAGAAATCCAAATCCATCAGAGCTACATGCTCCAGTAACTTAAACCTCAGCACAGAAATAAATAGAACATGCTGGAGGGACAGATTCATATCCCAGAGGCTCCCCTCACTCTGGAACAAAATCCCAATACATGTTAGACAGGGTGGCAAAAGCCAAACACTCTCTGGCTAGGCTTGTAAATGCCCTAGGACAGATAGCCTAATATCAACCTATGAACCTATGAACATCCTTGTCTCTAGTACATAACAATATGGTTATGAATGGAAAATTACCATAATTCTATATGTCTTTTTTTTTTCAATATGAGTTTGGGTGATGACAGAAAATAGTTTGGCCAGTCCACCTACCCATTTAATACCTTGTATTATTTTTATTACCTGAAACTACAGATTTTTTCTGGCAAAATATTTTACATTTGTTTGTAGTTTAGTCTGTTGTCTTCTGTTTTCCTCCTCTCTAGTTCTCTTATTGTGTACATTTTCCAGATCAGAAACATTTAAATAAATGTGCCAACATTTAGGTTTTACAGTAGGTCCTTGTTATAATTCTGAAATATTTGAAACTGATGTATCTTGTGACACTAATCTTACATATAGCTTGTACACTTTTATTACCACACGACCACATTTTATGCAACATTTCTATAGTTAGGCAGATGTGACAAGAGCAAGGAGACAGGATTAAAATAACAATAGTTCCAAGTCTCAAGAGCATGAGGAAAATGGACGTTAACAATTTAAGGGATAATGCAAACAGGGCAGAAACAAAAGAAACAATGGTGGGTAAAACACTAGAGGTTTAATTATATAAAAATATACTAGGTTTCATTATATATACATTTTAACTGTCAGTGAAACAATGCAACATCTGAAAAAACAATTAAAAATAACTTTTTATCCATGTCTGTTATACACTATGATAGGGACACCAAACCTATCAAGACCAAGGCAGTGCCCATTTGAAGAAATGTCCTCTTCTATTTGGAAAGCTTGAGTAATATTCAAGAACACAAGTATCTACACATTTGCCACTGCATAACCTTACACATAAACTGTGGGAACTACCGCCCCATTAGCCTGATGAGCCTGGTCTTCAAGGCCATGGAATGTATCATCATGGAAAACATAAACAAAGACATTGGTGATCTCCAAACTCTGGACCCCACACAGTTCAGGTTTGAGAAAGGCAGATCATGTCTCCTAAACCTGATAGACTTCTTTGAAGCAGTCACCAAAGCCATAGATGAGGGTAAGGTGGTTCACACAGCCTATCTAGATCTTGCCAAGGCATTCAACACCATCCCCCACTATGGAATTATAGATAAACTCACTAAACTAGGTATAAATCCCTACGTCACAAGATGGGTTGCCAACTGGCTTACTGACAGAACCCACACTGTGAAAGTAGCAGACTCCAAATCAGACTTCAGACCAGTGACAAGTGGAGTACCACAGGCTTCAGTCCTGGGTCCTCTCCTGTTTGGTATCTACTTTTTTGAAATACAGGCTAACAGAGAAGGTCTTTGGCTAACTAAGTTTGCCAATGACTGCAAACTAGAAGCCATAATTGAAACTCTTAACGATGTAGACATCCTACAAAAGGGCCTCACTGAGATAGATGCCTGATGTCAAAGCCATGGCCTCAAGCTCAATGCCAAAAAGTGCATTGTCACCCCCTTTGGTATACACTTTGTACCCATGAACTACCACATAGGCGATAGTCTACTTACATCGAAAGTGTGATAAGAGACCTTGGGACACAGGTGGACAGTAGTCTCTCCTTTGATAATCACATCACCATAGTGGTCAGGAAATCCTTCTACGTGGCACACCTCATCAGAAAAGGTTTCTCATCCAGAAAAAAAGAGGTCATTGTTCCCCTGTACTCATCACTCATTAGACCCATTATAGAGTACAATGCCCCATTTGGTATGTACCTCACAAGACATCTACAACAACTGGAAAGGCCACAGAAATACCTCACGAAGGGGGTTACTGACCTCAAATAGATGCCCTATGCAGACCGAAAAAAAACTCCAGTTTTACTCCATCGCATGCCGCCTACTCAGAGACGATCTCTGCCTAACATACAAAGCTGTGTCAAACCCAGAGCTGTTGAACATGTTCCACTTAAAGAAATCCCAATCCTTCCGAGCTACATGCTCTAGGGACCTAAACCTTGTCACCACAATAAACAGAACATGCTGGAGGGATAGATTCCTGTTCCAGAGACTTTCCATACTCTGGAAAAGACTACCTATCTATGTCAAACAGAGCTCCTCATTAGCACTCTTTAAGAAAAATCTTGATGATTGGATGGGGAATAGGAAATTCACCCCAGGGATCACTTCTGTGGCTCTGCTTGACAGGGGCACAGGAAAATAATTTTCTTGGGTGGCGAAAGCCAGGGTACCTTTTTGGCTAGGCTTATATAGGCCCTAGGGCCAATAGTCTAGTACCTACCTATGAACCTATGAAATAGCTAGACTTTGTGGTCAGTATTCTATGCACATATTATCCATTATATTACTAGCACTCAGCTTGATAAGGGCTTTGCTGGGTCTGCATCTGTTAGTATCACCTGAGCAAAACTGCCAATCAATGAATGGACAGGAATGAACAGACATTGCATTACACAATAAAAGAAAGAAAAATAAGCCTTTTTACAGTGTCCTTTAAGCCTTTTTACAGTGTCCTTTTCGTCTTCCCTCTTAGTTAGCTAGTAAATCTTAGTTACTCCTTTTCTGCTCCTCCTCTTATCTCAGTGCTCACCTCAAGCCTTGTTGGAGGACTCTCTGCAATTAAAGTCCACTATCCCTTCAGTTAACATTTACTATTAATCCACTAGTCATTGGATTAAAAGTACTTTCTAGTATCTTGGTTGAACTTTCTACCCCTATTTTGTTATACATGTCTCCTCCTTCCTATGTCCGTCCTCTTATGATGTAACAGATTATCACTGGATCCAACAAATGTCTAGTAAATCTATGTCTTGTCTCCCCTTCTTGCCTTTTCCCACATAAGAGCAAATTTAGCTCCTGTAACCTCTCATTTTACCCATTGACAAACCCTTTCTGTATTACACTGGTAGCCTTACTATTTTAGCTTATTGACTAGCTTATCTTTATGGCTTTATAGGCATCAGAAAAGAACACAGCACTCCAGCTGGGGCTTGGCTACAGTAATATAACCTTTATCTTCTTACAATCCATTTTCTTAATGATACAGCCTTATATCTTACTAGTCTTGGCTACAACTTTTTCATTTTGTAACTGGTGATTAATTTGTACTGTCACTATCTTGCCAAAGCCCCTTCCCAATCTGTGTATTTCAGAGTCCCTCCTTGCAGCTGCTATTTCACTTTTGGATTATTAAAGGCCTGAAGAAATATTTTACGGTTCTCTCCATAAAAACTTTGGTTCCACTTCTCAGCTCATTCTTTCAGTATTCCTTGGTTCCTTTAAGGGCTGCTCAAGGAGCCTGTCACTTAATCAGTGTCAGTTTCTGTGAATGGTGTTTGGGAGATAAATGTTTTGCTGAAAGCAACCTCCGAGAGGTATATTTAAGTTTGAGAGTTGTCCCCTACATGGGAGTGCAAGGGGGCTTATCCCCCAACATCTTTTTTATATATTTACCAAAACTGATTTTAGCAAAACATTTTAGGTTTCTTTGTGTTCAGCAGAATTGTTGTTGAGGTATCAGCATGATTCCATCTGCAAATAGATTGATTCTGTTTTCAGTACTCCTTTTGATTAATACAAAGCTGTCAAAACACTGCTCTTAGGAGTCTGACCTGCAGATCCTCATTAACACTTTTGATAGGGTCCACCGTACCACTGTTCATTACCACCTAGCCACCTTCCTGCCTATTTCGTAAACTTCTTTCCTACTCCAAGTCCCTTCGGTTTGCCTTTCAGCCTCCTGTGAATAACTCAGTTAAAGGCTTTTCTCAAGGCAACGTATCCATCATTGACTGAGTTTTCTTTGTCAAGTTCCAACATAAGATGTAATCAAGTTGAGCTGGTTTGACCTGTTTTTCACACGACCAGGTTGGTACTTGTGCTATGTTTTCCATATAAAAAGCCAGCCTTTCTCTCAGTACATGTTCTCTTTGTCTCTCCTTGTTATAGTATTTAGGGTTACTGGCCTATAGATTTAGTAGAATGACACTGCCTTAGCCTCTCTTACAGCGTTTAGGACCTTACTGCTGTCAACTATCCAGATGATGATGAGTTCTGTTAAGAAATCTATAAGTAGATGCACCAGGTTCATTAGGAACCTGGCTGTTATTCATCACAGCCATACGCTGTAAATCTCAACTCTTGAGATCCATTTTTTCATATTCTCTTGATATGTGACTGTCTGATGTGATATGACTGTCTGATGTCATTTGTCTTTCATCATTTGCTCCTCCCAAATTTGCTCCACTTTATTTTGCTTTGATAATGAAATAAAACAACTTACTGAAAACGTCTTCTTTCTCCTTTCATTGTACTTCTTCCCCTCATTAAGACATTTCGGCAGCTCTGTCTTCACCTTCCTTATTTTATGATTTCACCTGAACTCAGTATAATGACCAGGCAAAAACACCTTCCTTATTTTGTGATTTCACCTGAACTCAGTATAATGACCAGGCAAAAACACCTTCCTTATTTCGAGATGTCAGCTGAACTCAGTATAATGACCAGGCAAAAACAGCTTCCTTATTTCGAGATGCCAGCTGAACTCAGTATAATGACCAGGCAAAAACACCTTCCTTATTTTGTGATTTCACCTGAACTCAGTATAATGACCAGGCAAAAACAACTTCCTTATTTCGAGATGCCAGCTGAACTCAGTATAATGACCAGGCAAAAACACCTTCCTTATTTCGAGATGTCAGCTGAACTCAGTATAATGACCAGGCAAAAACATTTTTTCCAGTTTGGTTACTTTATGTCAAACCTAAAAAAGGAGAGGGGATAGTATATAACAGAGGTCTGTGGTAGGTGGAGTCTGTGCCCCTCTTATTTTGTACATTATCAACTCCAGGCCAAGTGCTAGTTGATAAGAAAAGATTTACAATATTCACCAGCTCGCACTGAGTTTTATTGAATTTCATTGATGATCATATTAAAAAGGAATTGTGGTAATTTCAATGTGTGTCATGGTATTTTCTCACAGTGATGTGACTACAGTTAGGAAGATGCAAAGGAATCACTTTTTCATAATTCCTAACCAAATAGAGCTCAGCAATGTCCAAAAACTGATTTTTTTTGGTGGGGGGCTATTGTAGCTAAGCACACTGGTCTGAATGTTTAGCCTTCAGTTTTATTTAAGAATTGTTGATTTTCATTTATATTCCAGGTCTGCAAACTGTTATGCCAAGAGTATAACCATGGGTGTTGTTTTTCACAAGTAATGTTAAAACAATAGGTTATTTTAAGCAGACAGAGTTTGAAGTGCCCTAATATCTACATATTGAAGAAGCTGATGATATAGATATTTCTTTCTTCATATATTTATTGAGGTTGGAGGCATTTTTGTGCTACTGTTGCTTTGTGAGCCAAAGATGGTGACAATTTTATCATGCTTATCAGAAGAACAAGAAATATTTTTATTTTTAGATAACATTTTTTTTCTTTAATAGCACTATGAGGACCCTGTGATTTTTGCTACTTAGACTTGTATTGACTCATGGATGATGGCATAAAATTCAGTTTACTTCATCAGCTATTAAAGAGTTGATCACTATGTGAAATGTCTGGGTCACTTTAGTGATTATTCAAACTGGGATCCAGAGAGAAGCTGCAAGAATAAATGTCCATCAAGTCATACAATCAGTGCTGATGTAACAGACACCATTTTCAGCACTGATTTGGTGGCTTCACTTGCTTCAGCAGTGTTCACATTGATACATTTCATTTTTAAAAGGACCTACTTTTCTTTTCAGCACACTGTTATACAACCTCTGTCATATGGATCATTGGAAAGCTTTACATGCACTTATTTATGTTAAACAATAGTGCTGGTTTCTCAGATATTCAGTGTACAGTGGTTTGATAATGTCCATCAAATTTGTTTCACTTGTCTGCACTGATGGGGCTTTCCCTACTTGGGCCCTTGTATTCAGAATTCTCTCCCAAATGCTTTTTGACACCTTCCTACACTTCATTCCTTCCTAACTTCACCAAACTGCATAAATTGCATAACAATGGCAAACTGAATGCAACCTAAACTTTCTCATATTCATTGTATAACCCTGCCGGATTGTATTCCATGGAGCAGATAGTATTATATTGTTTTAAGCAGTGCCAAGTATGTTTTCTGTATATAGTTGTGTCAAGTGTTGCCTTTTTCTGTTTTTTGTACTTTACTGCATTGTTTTGTAATTTGCTTATTTTCATTTTTTGTAACTAGGTTGTGACTGAAACGGGCCCCATTGGTTCAGTTCACCTGCCTGCTTAACAAATAAAAATAAAATAAGGAATAGATCCCTGTCCTTCTGTGTTTACCCTGTTGTTTGTCTCACAGCTCAGATATTTTCTACTACGGACCAAATTATTTTACTTCATAGTCTGTTTCATCGAAAGAAGAACAGTATATGTTTATTTCATTCAGAGTGGAGTCATTACTTTTTCATCTAGGACTCTAGCATGTAATTGGCATCAGATGGCCTCTCTCAGTCTGGTTCGATATTAACGTGACTCTTTTTTTCTGTGTCTAATGGATTTAATACAATAGTTTTCCTTCCTTCATTCCGACATGGTGGAGGAAAAAGCTGTGCAATGTTATCAATAAGTAGGTCCAGACCCCACTATATGTTCACTGTACATTTGCACAGGCAATTTGGGCAACAAACGTGGTCTCCAGTGAAACACCCAGTTTCTTGCAAGGAGAGTTCAGTCACTAGACTCTGCTCACCTTCCATCCAAGAGAGATTATAAAGCATAACATAATCTCTGGATTTTTGAGTTTATTTTAGAAATGAAATAATCCGTTAAAGAATATACACCCTGTCTCTTCGCCAGTGCTCACAAAACTATAGATTCCTTTCAACATGGAGTTTGCACAGTATGCTGAATGGAAATAGTCTAATTAAATACAAAGGCATTTAACAGTTTAACACAGTAGAAGTAATTAGATTACTGGCCTTGAATGTAACCCAAGTTTCTGATGCCAGGTTAGAGACCACCACATTGTGGTATTCACGGATATATTATATGCTGTCTTCAGAATCACTTTCTATACAGTCAAGCTAGTCTCTTTCAATACTTTTACATGTAATGAAATTCAGCATTACCCGAGTGCAGAAACCTTAAGGCAAGTCTGGTCCTCACTTACTTTAAATTGCATATATTCCTGTTATGGCAAACCATTCACAAAGAGTATTCATGCTTGCATAGGCTAAACATTTCAATACTTTAGACACTGCAATATAAAAGTTACATCAGATTAAAACAAACCTACCCTATGCAAAGGTGCTAGCATCCCAATCCACTCATGGACCCAATTCTGTCTAGTTTGACTCCAAAGCAGCCTCTGGGAGCTAGTTTCTTGCTCCTGTTTCTATATCTCTTTGATGAGTTGAGAAGTTCGCTGAGGATCCTTTTCAGTGCGCTGTCTACTTGGTGATCATCAATGGCGTCTCTGTAATTCTGGTTCCAAAAGGCATCTGAACTCTGTTGTTCTAGTGCAGCCAGAGGAAACAGGTTCTCTTCCTCCCTCCCTAACTCATCTGATCCAATGTAGCGATTTGATTCATCATGTAACAATTTAGGAGAGATCTGAAAGTAAAGTTCAACACTGCAGTTTAATAGCAACATCACACACACACACACACACACACACACACACACACACACACACACACACACACACACACACATTTAAAGGAGACATATATCTGTACTTTGATAGTCACTACAAAAAAATGCATGATTTCAAAATAAAAAATGTGTAATTATACTTTATTGTTAATGACAAAAGAGATCTTATAGTATGTTAACAAATGTTGCTCTAGTGCTTGGCTCAACTGAAGGACACGCTGCATAGTAAAACAACAAATATTAGTTTTTAAAACGCTCACTCATTCCTTTTTTTTTTTTAGAAATTCTTTTCATTTACTCATATTTAATAGATCATTTAAACCATCTACCTAGTCTTAATAGATATGAGAAAATGAGCAACTAACACAGCAAGAATATGATGTCAGTATATCGTTAAGAACATTTTATAGCTGAATGTACTATTCTTCCTTGTGCAGCACTGCATATATTCTTTTTTTCTGGTAACTTTGCTTTAGCTGAAAAAGGTCCAGTGGATCACTTCATATGCTCTTTTACCTAAAAAGTGAAACAACATAGTACCTTCAAAACTACTAAATAAATGACAAGGCTGTTTTTTTTGGAGTCCAAAGTACCCGTGCTTGTATCTAATTTTGGTGTCCGCTGTAGGCATCTTTAAAAGGACAACTGCTATGAAGTATCACATATCTAGTACAATTTGACTTATTTGTTTTATTTACTTTTATTATCTATGTTATTTCCACTAGGCCTATAACCTGTTTTCAGGGAAGGTCGACAATGAAGTCTGTAAAACTGGGGTCTTCTACATGCATCTGCACTACAACAAACTCAGGGAGATAAGAACTCAGTTTACCACCTCATTGGAAAAACACCTCAGGACTATAACCTCCTCTGCTGTGCTGTACTGCATTAGCAGAATTGCTATGCGAATCCAAGTGCCTAGCATGGAAGATAGAACACACAGCCTTCGGACTTACCTAATGCCAAAAGTGATTATGCCACTTGATAACCCACCGGTAGCAAACATCAGAAACTACTTTCTAATGAGCAGAAAAAAATAAATAAATATTGCAAAATTCTAGTTACATTTTTATTTGCCGTAGCATAATGAAAGGGATTCAAAGGAAGTTGTACACTGATATAGCCTACGTTTTAAGTTGTAGTAGAAAATTTGGTATGCAGAATTAACAGAAATTATGTTCTGTTTTTATTTCTAATTACAACTAAATAAATGTGGGAATTGAGCTGGAAAAGCATAGAAAAAAGCATCCCAGTAATTTTCTAGACACTGCTTACCTCAGTTCTATCCCACAAAACATGTAACATGATGTTGCCCGAGTTTCAGTACAAACAGTAATAAAACTATCAAACTAACCAGCATTCATTTTTCTTAATATTTCTCATTCATATTAGAACTAACATCCACACAGTTTACATTATCTGCCCCAATGTGCTTATTGTGTTTGTATATTAATAGTCATTATTTAGTTTAGAAGAAATTATGCCAATCAACCTTGCCAAAATGCTGATATAATCATTGTCTTGTCTCCTCTAACATGAAGCAATCCAGTTTCTATTTACCGGATCATAAGCAAATTCTTGTAATGTTTGATGATTATCTTTGCTGTGTCTCAGAAAATTTATTTTACAGACTATACACAAAACATCTGATTATTATGTAAAATATCCATCACTGGTTGTTGTTTTCAGACAACAGGACCTTTAAGAAATAAATAAAATAATTTAAATCAAACCAACTGCTTTATTTTAAAATCCAAGTATGCCTCTGAATTATTTTTATAAAATATGCGTTACTGTTCCTTTGGCAAATGCATTTCAAAATGATTGTATGATAGTGTCTGTTTTAAGGTGAAATCAATTAAAATGAGACTAAGGTGTTTGTGAAAGTAGTTATAATCTATTTTGATAAGTTAACTCCTACTGTTAAGATATTTATGAATCTCTTTTCATACATGCAGTGCATTTTGTAATGACTGCATACAAATGAGCCTTGATATTAGAAGGAATGTATGTGATAAAAACTTCTGTTAAATTTAGCCTTAAGTAAGTAATACATGGTTAAATTATTAGTCCTAAGGGCATACTTAGTGGAAAGCAACTAACTACAAAAAGTTGGAGATCTTGTTTATTCCTTTCTAGCCTTTCAGAACTCTTATCAATTAATTTTTTAAACACCGAAAAGCAAACTGTGGCTGACTATGAAATGAACAGGTTCTTACGTCATCAAGCTAGATAAGAAATTGGAAAACTGTATTTATGACACAAGTGAATTATGATTTCCTGTTTGTTGCTACTGTTTCCATTTAAAATACTATTTATTTCCAAAGATTCCAGAATACAATCTGTAAGATTACTACTCTTTCTCTGAGATAAGGGTATCACCATGTCCTTCTTAAGATTATATTGTTTTCTCGTAAAATACTTAGTAGATAGAGTTTTTTGCTTACTGTCTACAGTTTCATGAATGCTGCTCTTCAGTTAATCATATTATTAGAGACTAGTAGTACAAATAATGTACAGAGGAGTAATGTTACTATAATTACACCGCTGACTGACATCAGCCAGTTTGTGTGTGTGTGTGTGTGTGTGTGTGTGTGTGTGTGTGTGTGTGTGTGTGTGCGTGCACACATGCACGTGCGTCTTTGTCTGTGTATGTGTTTATATGTTTATATATTTATAAGCAGCTGTAATAAACATGACTGTATGTTGGGACTGAGCATTTTCATTAAGATGTAAACATAAGCTTTATGAGTCTCTCTCTAGAATATGAAAATAGTTTATTTATATTTTGTCACAAAATAGTTTTTCATCTCTTGCTACTTCACCTCAACTAATCAGTCTTGAAAGTACTGAAGACCCTTGCTCCAGTCTTTCCATGGTTCTCTTACCAGATGAAGAAAAACTAACAAACAAATCGCATACCTAATTGCTAAATATACACTGACGAGCATTACAAAGGACAGGGAGGTCAGAAGAAAATAAAAATTGATATGGTTCTGTAATGTAATAGGCATGTTTTTAAAAAATCTGTAACGGAAAAATTACAGCTGTATTTGTGATAACAACATAACAAAGAAAAAATCAATATATTCAGTAAGTATACATGCATGGACTCAGTGGCTTTACTTGTCTTTTAAAGGTTAAATCAGTTTTACAGGCATTCTAGGCCTTGTAAATAATAATAATAATTGTTGTAATATCGATTAAAACCATCTACAGGTACATCACATTCTAGTGATGAATTGAATTAAAAGTTACAAAATACCTTACCTTAAGAAAAATGCACACATTGTGACATTTTCCAAAATGTCTAACCTACTATATTTTCAAGCCAAGCACTGTAAACAGTGATATGCCTTCTTAGATATTGCTCATATATAGCTGGTTAGATCCCATTCAGTTTCTAAGAGTGATACTGTTTACATATGCCTAGTTAGACCCTATTCAACTTCTAAGATAGATATTGTGAAGTTTCATCCAACAAATGTTCCTCAGTTGAAAAATCAAGTCATACTAGTAAAAAAATGGAAGTTAAATTCTTATGTTCAGACTGCAATGCCCTATAATAAGTCCTTATTATGGGCTACAAGGGCTTTCAATGTACCACAAAAGGCAAATGGAGACAGAAGGAATCATGGGATGCGACTATGGTATATGGTAAAGCTTGTTAGCTAGCAGCTCACAGCCTTAATCCTCTGTGCAAACCTATCCTTGCAGCACGCACTGTATGCACTTCAGGGTTGTATTCTGTTACCATCTGAAATATAAGGATGATTATTGGACAAATGTTTTTGATTTAACACACCTCAATAAAAGAGAACTTGAAGAACTACCATTTGATAATTTACTTTACACGGTTAAGCCAATTCAGCGATTCAGTTTCATTTCACAATCCTAAATAAAATAAGAGGGTGTGCTGAGCTGGATGAAGCTTCATGGCCAAAGTAAGTTCTATACGGAGTAAATAGAGTGTGAATGCCCAAACAATTTTGAATCATACTTTTTTAACCACGTTTTGCCATGTTTCTTTAGTGCATATTACAAGATCCCCCCTTTTACCTCATAATCCCCCTTTCATGCCTGAGAAGTATTATTTCATTTATACTTAGTTTGATCCCTGTATAGCTATCATGAGATCTCTGCACCATTTATAGTTTCTGGAATCTTTTAACAGTAAATAACTCATCAGAAACTGGTCTTATCCATAAAAAGTGAGTGGCATTATTCAAAACAGCAAAACTATCACTCTGGTCTAACTGACAGACAGTTTGGACATTAACTGTGAAAAAGATACATTTTCAAGGGCTAACAAGTGATCCAGCTACATATGCATTTCTACTACAGCTCAAGGAAAACATGTTTGATATAGCTAACCCAGAAGAGGTAAACTTTTGGTCATAATGTCCCAGAGCTGCTATTCTATCTGAATTGTTTAGGTGATTGATATTTAAATCTCCAATGCCATATTAGGTGGGAAAAAAACATGCATCCATTCTCCACTCTATATAGATTCTGCACACACTCACGTGCGCGCGCACACACACACACACACACACACACACACACACACTACACACACACACACACACACACACACTCTCTCTCTGCCAATTTCCCAGACATTCTGCATTACACAACAAAAGAAAGAAATTAACATTTTTGCACCATACTCTCAGTTAACAGCAAGCACCTCTTACAATTTACTAAACAGATTTTGTAATACAGTTAAACAGTTTTGCAGATCTAGTATTTTAATTAGCATCTTCCAAGCGGTAGGGAGGACCTTGAGGTAATCTTCAGATTAAAATAAGAAAGTTGTATTACATACAGTACATAGGTTTAGCCATTTAATGAATTAAGAATACAGAAAGGTAATAAAGCTATAAACCCATTTCTGGTTGTCATCAATTCCCACCTTCACAAAAAATACTTGCATTACAAGTGTTCTCTATTAATTGTTTCTGGCCAGGAGTGATAGTTTTTTAAGTGTTGTGAAGGCAGTGAGTACTGTTTGCTCAACACGCTGACCGGTCAAACACGAGCAGTTTCTTTAATGATCTTGCTTTTTATCATTCCTACTAATGAGCACTGAACTCACTTAACTAAGCTAGAGGAAGTTTATCAAATGTCCTTAACAAGAGGTGAATGACCATGTACAATGGAAGTGTGCGTTTTGCCATGTGATACAAAGTAACAAAACGCGTTCCCTTATAAATTGTGAAATAATAGTGTTATGTGCAAATGCTCAGTGAGCTCCAGGAAGCTAGGGTATGTTTGTATGTAGCAAAGGTATAAAGCAAACATGTAAGCAATGTTGTGGCATTATATTTATAAAGAAACAAAGCTATGTGAGTGCTGATTGCATGGTACTTTGGACTGTGAAGGGGACCTTTGTTTGTATACTCGAGGAAGCACAGCACTACATTCAAAGTTTCATTTTAATGACGAAACTGCATTAATGTTTCCACTGCACAACAGTGAATTTGAAATAGTTAAAGGATTAAACCCCTCTTACAAAACTTCAGCAAATAACTCACAGCGCTTCATTTGATCACTTAAAATAATAAAATGCATATGCAAATAACGTCTCTGTGTGTTAGAAAACTTCATAGTGGGAATTAAATACGCATCAAGACAAGGGTGCATTAGGCTAGGTGAAGTTTACCTGCTCACTGGACACCGGGTTTGCCTCGATCTGGTAGGGTACCAGCAGCAGCACCAGGATGCCACTGAAGAAAAGCGCCTTGGAGTTCATTGTTCAGGTAACCTGCACTTGAGATGCTGAGTCTTCCTCTCTGTTTTTTGTCTCTCTCTGTCTCCTTTTCGGATTCTCTCGTTTCTTCTCTCAGATGCTCCCACTCTCTGCTTCGATCAATAGTTATATACCTTCAGAGTGCAGTCACGTAATCTGCATACCAAGACCAAAAAGGATTGGCTGGTTCCAGATGCCCATATATGTGCTATTTTGTGTTAGCTGATTCTGACAAAAGAATGTCATTCCCCCGTCAGGCAGTGCCCCTCACACAATTTTATGTATGCTCATTTCTTAAATTAGTTTCATTTGCCTGTTGGAAATGCGTGCAATTTATTATTAGTGGTATTATTATATTGTAACAATAGAAATAGACACAACTGATGCAGAACATTAATAAAAAATAAAATAAAAATGAAAATCATAGCATGCTCCTCTGCAGGTTCTGAACTACCATGGGGAGCGGAGGACCATAAATAAATATTTTACCTTGCTGAAAAAGATACTTATCTGAAATGAGGAAAATAAAAATTAAGCAGGAATGCACTGGATAAGGGATTAGAAACTACACACGATGGAGCAAACATGTATTTTCTCATGACAGTCTAACGCTTTGGAGCAAAGTATTTGTATTACAGGTGATTTGCATACCTGATTTATGAATTATAGCTGCACTGTGCGGTCAGCAGAGCAATCCATCGTTACATTAACCTTTATCTGTCCTGCAGCTACAGTTATGATAAAAGTAAATACCTCTAGTCAAATTCCCAAAGGCTAGGTCTACTGCATCACGGATAGGATGTAATGCAAATACACCCAAGTATAGTGTGTGTAATGGAGCCTTCAACTTTGAAGTATACACTTATTTGTTTAAGGGTTCTATATTTTTATAGACTGCTGGTAATTTATCAGACAGGTATTTACACAATTAAACCTGTGCAGAATATACCCGAGTGGTAATTTAAGCATTTATATTACTCTGACTAACTTAAAAGAATCAGAGTTGGATTTAAGAGCAAAATCATTTTTTGTTTGATTGGTTTGTTCATCAAATCAGATGTGTTCCTAAATGGAACTCAAGACGCCTTTACTTTATTGCAGGCACTGATTCAAAAATAACAGCAATCCCTTTTAGTAGTCTTTAAAATTGCATATGTCTCTGTTCACTTAGAGTAAGCACACACCATAACATATTTTGGCCAATAGCAGTGTTCTGACCTCAAAAAGATAGTAAGACTGTTATACTTTTTTATTGCAGACTTGCATGACTTTGACAGCTTTACATTGTTAAGATAATAGTAGCATCCCTTTCCAGTGCATACCTTGTAGTTTTGCAATCTAGATTGAAGTAAGAAATCAGCGCAACAAAAATTTCATCTATTAGCTAGCTATTACCCACCATATAAAATGTTTAACATCTTAGGCATTTGTTTTAGCCAGATGAAGTATAACCAGAGCCTGCAGGCAACATAATTGGTTAAACATTCAGTGAATTTGGTTTACAATACCTACACTTTAGCCATGGATAGAAGCAGTTGATAGCAAGCACCTGTAATCTAACGTGTTTTGTGAATGTGGGAATGAAGTACTCATGCAGCAAGTGACTTGAGTCTAGAGGGCTTCTGGGGCATCTTAACTGAGGCCATATTTGTTTCACAGCTCTGATTACATCAGGTAGCACTTACCCAGTGGTTCACCGGTGGGGCTGTCATAATGCAGATCTTTAGTCTGAACTGCTGATAATGAAAGGTATGGTAGGCAGGGAACACTGTGTGGGTTCTGGTCAAGATATTGTTGAAGGAAGGTTCTGTTGTCTTATGAGAAGTAATGCACTTCAGAATAATGAGCGGCTAAAAATCAGAAACTGAGACATAACTTTCAGACATATTTTTTTGGGGGTATCCTTCTCTTACGGTTTATATTTAATAGACTAGATTTATTTATTTATGGCTTCATTGACAGGGGTAGAATACAGGTTTGTTTTAATATATGCACTCTGGCATAACTACAGATGCATATGACTGTGATGTTCAAAAATCACTGCACACTTACGGGTTACAGAGGGAGAACTGAGGATTGCAATCAGTAAAAGAGTCAGATATGACAAAAATCAAGTAGCCAACCATTTTAGTGCTACTGTTAGCCTATGTTATTTGAGTTTATTATGGAGGACTATGTGGGGATGAGAGAAATTGTAGAATGGAGTGCATACATTTCCCATATGGCAGCAACCAGGCAGGTGCCTATGTCTTCATCAAAAAGATAATGGTAATAATTAGAGTTTTAGACACAGTACAGGCAGACTTCAGTTATGTATAGTAAAACACATGTACCCTATTCCAATAAGAAAAATAAAGCCTCAGAATGATACTGGACACCTTATATGCACTTAGCCAATCATACTTGTTCAGTTACTGATGGCACCAATGTTAGTGGGTGGAAGCATCAGAACAGCAGTAGATGGCCAAACTCGTACTTCTGAAACCATTATGTTCAGAATATTATCACTGGAATAGGAACAGGCTGCTCTGATGATGGGACTGCCAAAGAAACAAGAATCAGAAAAAGAAAAAGAAGAACACACGAGATGGTGATTAGGACTGAATTATCGGCATAGCCCTTTACAGATGTTCATTGAAACTGCACAAAAAAATTTCTAATGTTAAAAAAATAAGACTGAATAAAAAAACAAGTGTTTTTTTAGCCAAGTGCAAAGTTTATAGTACATCTATTTAAACATGTCTTGTGTGAGTCAGTACTGTATCTCTTGAGCGCAGTTTAGGAATATTAACAGGTCATGCACTGGTAATGCTGAGGGAGTGAGCTGTAATCCCAAAATGTACCTGAGGTAGACAGTGCCACCTAGGAGACAGAATTATTTTCTTGTATCCATTTGACTAAAAGAGTCAAATGAGGTAAAACTGCATTTATGATCATTTGTGCCCAAGTAAACCTCTGAATGACAGACTCCAGCACAGCAAGCCTCACTGTAAAGCAAAAGGGATGGCAGATTACATGCAGATAATCTAGGCAGCGAGGGGAAGATGGAAGAAATTATATCCTTCTGCAGATATTTAGTAAAGCTGTACACACCACTCATTACTGCTGCCTTTGCCTTAACAGAGGATGAAAATTAACATGAGTGTAATATTAAAACTAAGTCTTCGATAATAAACACAGGAAGTAATAAACGACTGTGTTAAGCATGGCAAAAAGATGCACTTCAGGAAACACAGACAGACCGACAGTAAGGTAGAAATCTGCAAATTTAGTAAAGTAGAAATGGCAGTCAGGGGACTTTAATTGCACACCAGGTGAATCAGGAAAAATAACTCACCAAGCCAAATAAAAGGAGCAGTCAGTTTTAAAGGAACAGTACAGAAATTCTTTGCTGGGAATGAAAAGGAAAAAATGGAAGAATATGTATGTAGAATTACTTTTGTATACAGAACAAACTCTAGGCAAATATCTTTCAGTAAATCTCCAAGTCATGGGGATTGTGAAAGAAGCAGTAATGGAAGGGATTTGTTTTTTTTTTTTTTTTTTTTTATGGAGGAATATGTTAAAGGCAACCTTTCCTGACCACTTGTCAAAACTTAAGACCCAAGACAGTATGCATTGTGGAAAATGAAATGTCTGAGAGGTGCAAACAAAAATGATGACTGCTCAGATTAATAGTTGATTGAGTAAGAGAGGGTCTGGTTGATTGAAAAAATGGTAGACACAGGTCTGATTCACAAAGAGACGGAGAAGGCTTACTAAAGGTTATGCAAGTGCAGGCAATAATATAAACATATAGTAAACAAGGGATGTGGAAAAGCAGGGTTTGAGTCTCCACAGACAAAAAATATAAATACAGTGCTCCTTCTGGTTCAGTGATAAAGGGTTATATGGATAATTTAGTGTGAATTATCACAGTTTCACAAAACAAGCAAACAAGCAAACCAACAAAAAAAAGGTTATACAAAACTGCTAGCCTGGCAAGAGGTATCATTTGGTTTAATGAAATACCACGGGGAGCCATCAAAACAGAAAGAATATGAAACTCATGAAAACAGGTCGGAGTACTATCCATAATTATATAAAGAAGGCTACCCCAGATGATTTTGTTAATATAGGCATTCAAGAATGCAAGAATATAGACTAAGATATATATATATATATATATATATATATATATAGGGTCCTGTGATTTTGTCAATTATTTGAACTCTCACAATTTCGAACGTTACATGGTCTAGACCAAACGTTCGAAATTGCAAGTGTTTGAATACTGACTTTCAACAGCGCTGTACAGTGCAGATAAGGAGAATTTCCCTTTTCTGCACTGAAGTGTAGTCTTGGAGTTGGTATATATAAGTAGGGGGGTGTGGGGGTGCAGAGGGACTTGTCCCCCTGCTCACACTGTTAAGGTGTGTTTTTCTTTTTTTTGTTTTTTGATATTCGAACATCCAAATGTCGAACATTTGGTCTCAACCATGTAATGTTCAACATTTTGGATGTTCAAATATTTAACATAGACCATATATATATGTATGTATATATATATATATATATATATATATATATATATATATATATATATATATATAAAATACACACATTCATAAATATATGTGTGTGCATATATAAACACATGTACACACACACAAACACATACACACACACACACACACACACACACACACACACACACACACACACACACACACACACACACACAAACAGGTAAATTCATTAACATAAAAACGCACTTTGGTGGAATCACAAAATTAATGAATTATACAAGAAGCACTATGTACTACTTAATTTTCAAAAATTGCACTCTGGACTGAACAACAGAAATGGCTTATTTTTCTGATTAAATCTTCTAGACCTAGCTATGACCTTGCCTTGATCTTAACAGTTGTAAACATTAACAATTCCTTTTTTAATTATATCAGAAATCTGAAAGGAAAAATTGTGAATTTAACATGTTTACAACAGACAAAGGTGTGATCACTCAGTCAAAGGATATTGCAAATTTGCTTGCAGAGTAATTTTGTGCAAATGTCATAACAAATAAACATGTCAGTATGTAATAGAGACAAGGGGAGATATTTTTTACATAACTACAGGCATGCTATCAGCTGCAATAGATAACATGAGCAACTCAAGTTGATAGCAATCTCTCCTTTGACAACCACATTGCCAAAGTGGTTAGAAAGACCTTCTACGTGGCCCACCTCATCATGAAAGGATTCACGTCTAGATCAAGAGAGGTAATCGTGCCCCTTTATTCATCCCTCATCAGGCCCATCATAGAATACAATGCCCCTTTTGGGATGTACCTTACCCGACACCTGCAGCAATTAGAAAGACCCCAAAAGTACCTCACCAAGAGGATCAAGGGACTCAAACAGATGCCATATGCTGCTCGGTTAAAAAAACTCCAGCTCTACTCAGTTGCATACCGCCTACTTCGAGACGATCTATGCCTGACATATAAAGCTATGTCCAATCCAGAATTAATGGACATGCTCCACCTCAGTAAATCTAAATCCCTTAGAGCCACATGCTCGAGGGACTTGAACCTCAGCACAGAAATAAATAGGACTTGCTAGAGGGACAGATTCATAAACCAGAGGCTTCCTTCGCTCTGGAATAGAATTCCAATTCATGTTAGGCAGAGCACCTCATTGAATCTCTTCAAGAAGAATCTTGATGAGTGGATGGGGGATCGTAGGTTTGTTCCGGGGATTACTTCCGTGTCACTATTAGACAGAGGCACAGTAAACTAAACCGTAAAAAGGGCACAGTATACTCAAATCAAGAAGCCAAACAAAATTGGGCTAGGCTTATAATTGCCCCAGGGCAGATAGCCTAGTATGAACCTATGAACCTATGAACCTATAGGTGGGGCAACATATCTATTAGTGTCCTACACAGAGTTAAGAAAAACCTAACTATACATGGGCACATCTCTAGCCTAATTAAAAAATGTAGGGGTGAGGGGAAATGAGATCCAGTCATTTCTAGATCTACCATTCCAATTGGTATTACATGTAAAGTCTTGGAGTCCTAATTCATTTTATGCAAAAATGGCAAAGGGGACCTGCTTCTGTTAGATAATGGAACAGTGTGGGCTTATTAAGGTGACATCAAATCTCTTGAACCATGTGCTATTCTTTGAAGAGGTAACAGCAGCATTTGATGAAAGGTTGAGCATATATTCAGCTTTTCTTGACCTTACTAAGGCTTTCCATGCTATTCCACATAAGAAAATTGTGACAATATGAGGCATTGCCAGCTATGCCAGGAGAAGTAGGGCAGTGTAACATATGCCAGAATAGCTAGGTGGAGTTTTGTAAATAATTATATGTCATTTGTATATCAAACTGAATTGTACATGTGCTTGTGTTGAAAATGTATTGTAAACCCACTTGTGTTAAAAATGTACCAACAGTGGGTCTTGCTGCACAGAAAATAAATACACCTGTATGTCAGACTGTATTTAACTGTTGAAATTAATATATTGTAACAGAGAGATACTGAAGAGAAGAGGTTAACCTCAGTCCAGCTATCTCTGAAAAATAGTCTGAAATGATATTACCTGTTTAGGCCATAAAGATTGTATCTTACAGTTCTGATTGCAGCCAGAGACAAAATGTCTGTGAAACCCAGGACTAGGAGTCCTACTGTATTGTCCTTAGGGGTGAACTGGAAGGCTAGAAGTTTTTGAAATGGTTTTGTAGCTTCCAGATGATATAATCCATCTTACCAAAGCCCTACATGTGTGTATTATGATACATATGTGCTAGATTCTGGTTCATTTTCTACCAAAGGGGGTAAGCCAGAAGTCAGGTGACCAGATGTGTGTGATGTCATTCTGTAATCCAGCACTGAATGATGTTTTAATACTAGATGAGACAGAAGTCTCAGTGCAGTCTGTTTGTGAAACCTGACAAAAGGGAAGAACACTCACCCACTTCATCTTGCCTTGCTCTAGTAAGTGAAATAGGGATAGTGATTCTTTAAATCAGTGTGGAAAATATAGTGAGAATAGTTAAGTATTGTTTTTCTTTATCTATGTTATTTTTAATATTTCCTGTCATTGAAACTCTGGTGTTTATTGTAAATAGATATTCAGTATTTTCATGTATGTCTGTTATTTTTAATATTTCCTGTGTCTGAAACTCTGGTGTTTATTGTAAATAGATATTCAGTATTTTCATATTCTTTTACTGATTATTAAATATACTTTTCATTGTAGCTGGTCTTTTTAGAGAATATTCTAACCTCTGAGAGTACTTATATTTATTTGCTGACACTGTGGCTGCTCCTCAAAACTTTGCTGCATTGGTCAAATACAACCATTTGTATTAGTATTACTTTTTCCCAGTATAATTGGGTACCCTTGTAAAAGCCTTAGAGTAGCTGACTTTGGAGTGTTCTGGTGGCAGTATCTACCTTATAGTCTGGACAGAGGAGGCATAGCTGGTAAATCCGTGCCAGTTTTTCCCGTGTGTGTGTGTGTGTGTGTGTGTGTGTGTGTGTGTGTGTGTGTGTGTGTGTGTATATGTGTGTGTATATGTGTGTGTGTGTGTGTGTGTGTGTGTGTGTGTGTGTGTGTGTGTGTGTGTGTGTGTGTGTATGTGTGTGTGTCAAAATCAAATCTCAAAGACTGTGTGTGTGTTGGCTACTTGGAGCAGGGACACAGATCACTGGTTTCACAGAGAGGGTGGTGCAGGACTTTGCTTGGAACACTTGGCTGAGGATTCAGCTTTACAACTGCTGTCAGTGTGGATTCTTATTTTGGGGCCTGGTGAGAGAGAGGGAAACCCAGCCCCAGAAGTGGAGTGTGTTCCCTGTGTGCTCTTAAGGGAAACTGTGCTTGGTGCAGAGAGCTGCATCTGGAAGTATTGTGCATCTATTTTTGTTCCACGTGAATGTCCCTCACCAGTGTCAGTGGTGAGAATTGAGGCTCCTTGGTTATTGGCCCAGAGGAGGGTTGTCACAAGAATAATTGACAATTAAAGCATTAAATGTTAAGCCATATATAATTTGCCAGTAAAACACTGGTTAACCAATATGATACAAAAAGTCAAAGTGAGAGGGCTACCTGCTTATAACAATGACAGTAGTATCAGTTAATAGGGTTCTGTACTGGGTTCACTTGTGTTTGGACTATTCTCATATATAAAAGTGGAAAATGGGCTATTGGTAACCAAATCTGCTGACTCCAAACTGGGTAGCATAATTACTTAAATAAAATCACTGAAGTTATTCAAGACAGCCTGCATAAATAACAGTTGGTATAGTAGTAATGACCTCATCTTTAATGCTGGTAAATATAACTTCATGACTCAAAAAAAGCAGAAATCATGATAAAATAACTGATCAAATCATAAAAGTTAAGTTAATTAGAGGTGACATTTATTTCATCTGTAACACAATGTCTTTTCTGATTCTGTTAGAAAGTTGAGGCCTGAAATGCACTATCAGGGGAGCTAACTCCAATTCAGAGAACTAATAAATACATATAAAAATAGAACAGATGTTATAGATACATAACATAACATGTTTCAGGATTATAGACTATGCTTCCCTTTGTACTCAGAAAAAAATAATTGACGATCATTACATTTCTAAAAAAAAATAAAACTGAGATGAATATAGAGAGAAACAAATATCACTATCAATATGGGATTGCAATAGTCATGATTTTTGAAGGGAACTGATTTGTCACCTTTTCAGATGAGCCAATGAACCTATGACTCCACAGGTAACTTCACACCCAGCAACTGCTAGGACCATCTTTGAAATCTCTTCATAGACAGCACTGTGCATGCTGGAAGGAAAGATTTAAAAGTTCTCATGCCTGTGCCAGGGCTAAGACTATGAAAAAGAAGAAAATACAGGAATTTTCAGTTAGTTTTGTCTATTAAAATAGGAGGAATTAAACCTGGCTTATATGTACAGTATACACATACTTTACTGATGATACATCAGCAGACATTTAAAAACAGTGGAATCAGTTTCATCCTCTAATGCATACATTATTTCCCAGTATGCCTTCATCCTCATCTGATCAGACCCAGGCCTCACAGAGAAAAAGTTGAGACTGTATTTAATCCTGCATGTGACTACAGTGAGTGAGGAAGCAAGATTGTCAAAGAAATCAGTTCTTCAAAGTCAACACAGCATTCACATGTTAGTTTTTCTAGGCATTGGAAGATGTATATTTGTTTTTAAGAGACAGTTAAGAAATAAGTGTCTCCAGAATGTTGTTGTTGTTGTTGTTTTGTCTTTCGGCTTTTCCCAGTTAGGAGTCGCCACAGCGGAACTCCGGTCCGCTAATGATTGGCAGTAGATTTTTACTTGCCGAGTTGCCAGCCCTGACGCACAACCTTCAATGAAGGTACGCCCATTCACGCATGTCTCCACACAGAAGACGCTCTAGCTGGGAATCGAACGGGACAAAGTGTCTCCAGAATACTTCAGTTAATCCAGAATTCCAAGTATTAGTGTCTCTCAGAAGGAAAGTTCTCAATTTTCAGTCTATTTCTCAATGAAAAGCAGAGTCACTTCATTAAAAAAAGAGTAGTTCCAGCTACGGGTTTATGAATTCAGTTGTTGTTAACATTTGTTGTTGCAATACTTTAAAATATACAACATCATTTTCAAATAAAATTCTCAACATATTTCTAATTTAAAATTAACAAGTTCTATATTTTTCAGTCTCCACTAACAATAATAATTACCAAGTATATTAACTACTTAAACCATTCTGTCCATTTTCTCTCCTTAAAGGTACTAGATTCCTAAATTACTGCTGCCCATTTTCTCTCCTTAAAGGTATCAGCCTCTTCATTACTGATTTGGTCTTGCTTTATCTTTTTGCAAGTTCATACTTTCCCTTTTTATTGTCCTTTACACAGCTAACAGTGTATATACAAGCATTTTTAAGATACCTTTCTCTTGAGTTTGAAATAACAAGGTTAACAAATCAGACGTCGATTCTATTTAATCTTTCTTTCACCATACCCAAAGCACTTTAAGTATTAAATTTTGTCTTCAACATTTATAGGATGTCATTTTAATATTCTGTATTAAATCTTCCTTATCCTTCATCCCACACAAGGAAGTGTTTGATATTCCCCTCACCATTTATTCTGTTCGCCCATGATTTTCCATCTTGAATTCCAAATGCATATGTTGCATATACATCTATTAAAGCCTTTTTAAAGCAACAAGTACTAGCTGTTATTCTCTTGACTCAATATCTTTGGCTATAGTTAGGACTATACTGATGTTTGTATAACTTCTTGATCTCTCTCCCACTGAAACAAAATTATTGGTTTCTTTAGATATGGAGCACAAGTTCTTCAATTAATTAACCGACTGCTTCACGGCATACTTCCTTAAAACTTTTCTGCCCATTCACGATAATCAGATTTTATTATTTGGTTTTGTACACCAAGCATCCATCCTTTTCTTACCCGACCTACTGTATCCAGTTCATTTAATCTCACACTTTTAGTTCAACCTGCAAATATCTGACAGTCAATTAATGTTTCTTTGATGATAATCTAAAATTAATGCATAGGCAAACTGTGGGAATGGAACCTGAATGTTGCTATTTTTATAATAATTCTGTGTATGGATTTTATAAATCCAATTCCTTTGCTATGTATTCCATAGGTAAGTACTAGGCTTGCTGCCATTATAAGCGATTTTAAGCCTAGTTAATAACCCTTTCAAAAGTGAGAATCAAACCTTGTACCTTGGGTCTGTGAGGTAAACATGTTATCCATTACATTACCCCAACTCTATATATTTGCCTCTCATCAGAGTATATTTTTCATTTTATTGACTCTGTCAGTGGGTTCATCTTCCTTCCTATTGATGCTGCAGAGGGAACATCTTGACCTTGAATGTCAAATGCAGAAATGTTAAATACCAAGATTAGCAATATCTTATGAGTTTTGGGAAGCTTGAAAAATAAATAAGAACAATGTCTAAAAATCTCACAGTTCACGTACTGGACTCATTACAAGGTTTATACCATGGTGGGAGTTGGGGAAGAGATATAGTGAGATAAGTCTTAGTCGTGGAACAGGAAAATGATATAGGAAGATGTAATAAATAACTTAAATTTAACACGAGATATAAAAAGATGTACATTACTTTCTAATATAAAAATTGTCAAAGGAAATTTCATCTGGAGAACACCCTCTAGTTCTGAAGGCCACATTTCTTTTAATGTCATAATTCTGAAGGAGTTTGGAAAACATCTACCAAAGGTATGCAACATTTGTAAGAAAAGAGGGTGAATCTGTAGTATCTCATACACACATTCTGGTAGGGGTGATAAAATAACACAGACCCCCTCAAGATATCTCAAATCTTTTTCAGACGCATGTACTTGGTATGTGAGGGTTGTTATCTGTCAGAGGGAAATGGCAACTGTAAAACAAAAGCCACCATGGAATCATGATAAAAGACAATAGGATACAGAAAAGATTGATATAAGGCATCATGTCTCAATAGATAATCTAGTGGATGACCAAACAAGTTCTGAAAAAGCTAAACTTTATTCCAAGAACTGCAAAGTGTATGAGAAATGTAATGGAAGATCTTAACAAACATAAGGCAAAAAGAGTTGAAATTAAGTAGTTAACTGCGAGGGGAAGAATCTGGAAGAGAAACATGAGAGGAAGGCCTCTATCGTCTATAAAATTTTGCAGTTCTTTGATGTTGCATCACTATGCAATATTAATTCAATAATCAAAGCTAATGCCTTATGATTTGAAGAAATAGTCAGTGATCCAAACACTAAAGACGGAAGTTTGACTTCATAAAAAACATTGGAAATGTTTACCATGAATATTAGTTCAAGATATCTGGAACTGAATGGCGCTAAAGTCTCCCCATCTCTTAATTTATTAGTTGAACATCTGTTATTCATTTGCAATCCACACAGCCACTTCACATGGGTACCATAATTAAATCCATGTTTTATACTAGATAAAAGGTGAAACTAAAATTGGAAAGTGAACTATGATACAATATTTTTTCTAAATGGTGTTTTGATAAAAAAATGTTATTGTTTGTTGGCCTCTATAATGGATGACAATAGTCTTTGTACAAGTTCACTTTCCTGGTTAATAAGGTCAAATAGATAGATAGATAGATAGATAGATAGATAGATAGATAGATAGATAGATAGATAGATAGATAGATAGATGAATGGAGATAAAGAATGCTCAGATAAGATGACTCTGCAATGTTTTATTACCCCATACATAACTTATGCTGGTAGAGACAGCTAAAGAGGACATTTAGTGGATTGGTTGTGGACATCAGGGTAAGGATCCCTCTGATCATGGTATTTAGCAGAGGCCAGCTGGACTGATGCAGTGTGGCCTATAATAAAGTTCATGTGCACGCAGATTCATTTGTTGGGGATATACACTGTAGTCCCTAAACCATCACAAAGTCATTGAACATGATGGGGAAGAACTTAAAGACAATCTTTCAGGTATGGCAATCTCATCCCCTCTGAAGACTTTCCAAAGAGGCACCATCTCCACAAGATGATACTAGATGGTCTTCTATGCCTAACTGCTACTGCAGAACAGACCTTGCTCTAACTCTGCATGGGGCATACCTTGGCATGAAAGAAAACTCCAACTGGTAAGTCAGGTCTGTATGGCTGGGAGCTTCTACAAGAGAAGGACCCTTGCTATGAGGAACTGAAAATTAATTGCAAGGGTAAACCTGTTGTGATGATTGGGTTTTGTAGACACCTAAAATGCATTTTCCTTTCAAAAACAAAAAACAATAAATAAATAAATAAAGGGTGCTGAGTGTAATTATGCTGGGTTTTATAAAGATGTTCTAATGGTAATTAAACACTGTTAATCCACAATGCAGACTGGCAGAATACTGTGTGTACATGAGAATGATTCAGGAGTAAAATGCAAGAAGTTATTCATTCCCATGTGTAGATTGTGGGTGGAGAATTTATTCTAAGGACAACGACTGGGTAATGCAACTTATAGGATGGGAGCAAAACTATTGCACAACCTGTGCCAGGCTCAGTATAAGGTAAGAATTGTTGAAGTTAACAAGTATGGTGTAAAAAAGGATGCCTAAGATGACACACAATATCAGCTTAGGTATTACAGAACCAAATCAGTAGATTCTGCCTTCCAAAAAAAAATGTATGAAAATAACCTATAAGTTGGATGTCTCAAGGAAAGAATAAGGAATTAGTATGTCAAAGGAAGTGAAAAGACAGTTGGAGGATAGGGGGTTGGGGGGTAGAGTTAGAGAAAGAGATGCAGAGCAAATTAAACTGCCACATTAAGACACACCCTGTAATTAATTACACATCTACAGTCTGTTCTAGAAAAGGAACTGGTGACCTATACTAGTGTGACCTAGGAGCTCCAATACAGTATATAGAGTGTAGCTTAATATGTAACACTCATATTATACAAAATATATGTATAATGCAGATGCAATGCTGTAGGCCTGTGCAGAGTTACTGCAGCATATAATTCTGCTACATGCTAACACAATGTATACCTCTTAACTGTCTGTAATTTTGCAAAATGTCCAGATTTTTGCTTCATAGTTTTGGTGTATTTTCTGAAAAATCATTGATGATTGAAGTCACTAAATAATGACATACATTTGAGTTGCAGTCTTCATATGCTTCAGAAATTGCATGCCAACACAAATCCAGTTATTCAATCAACTTTCTAAGTTTATAACAGCAATAAGTGATAACTCTAACCAGCAATCATCCAAAAATAGACTGCAGCCCCAGGTTTAACTCCAGGAACCTTGTTGTTGCCACTTGTGTACTTGCCACAGAGGACCTGATCACGTTGGGTCCCTCCTCCCCACTTGTGTGAGCAAGGAATACTCTCACTCCAGCTAAAAGCAAAGAAAACTCTAACCAGCAATCATCCAAAAATAGACTGCAGCCCCAGGTTTAACTCCAGGAACCTTGTTGTTGCTGCTTGTGTAGTTGCCACTGAGGATCTGATCGCTTTGGGTCCCCCCCCCCACTTGTGTGAGGAAGGAATCCTCTCACTCCAGCTAAAAGCAAAGAAAACTCTAACCAGCAATCATCCAAAAATAGACTGCACTCCCAGGTGTAACTCCAGGAACCTTGTTGTTGTCGCTTGTGTAGTTGCCACTGAGGACCTGATTGTTTTGGGTCCTCCCCCCCCTCCCCCCCACACACACACTTGTGTGAGCAAGGAATCATCTCACTCCAGCTAAAAGCAAAGAAAACTCTAACCAGCAATCATCCAAAAATAGATTGCAGCCCCAGGTTTAACTCCAGGAACCTTGTTGTTGCCGCTTGTGAAGTGTAGTTGCCAACTTTTGTGACTACTGTTATGCCTTGTTAAAATCTGTTACAGTAGCTAGAGTGCATATCCCAGGGGCAACAGCTGCAAACCTTCTTCCTCTTAGCCCACTCTACCCCTTTCATCCATTTCACTGTTGATAATTTGTTGTATGTTAAGGTATTTAGCCCCTCGCAATAGTCATAGCCTTCAGTCCCTCCTCCTCAATACCTGTTCTACACTAAACACAAAACAGAGGTGCAAAGTCTCCAGCTGCTTTTATTCTTAGCTACATTGTGTGCAGCAAACAATGAGCAAAGGGGAATACAAATATAAAAGAGAATAAACTCTGCCATTGCAGACTAGTAAGCAGCATACAACATCTACCTGTGGTGTACTCCTACCCATAGTTTTTCTTGGAGAAACCTTCCAGTCCTTGAACAAGGGTGCATGTAAGTTTACCTTATTTCCTTGGCTGTCCTTTGATAATTAGCTAGGTTAGCAGAGTGCCTTGGATTCTCCCCTGCTACTTTAAATTCCAACTGATGGTTTCCCTCTCAAGTGTCCCTGGACTAGCTGATAGTTTTTTAGCTAAGTTCTGTCTGGAAGGTGTAGCCCCACTCCGTTCACTTTGCTCGCCTCCCACCCCTAAATCATTACCTTTATACCTATCCATACAACTACACCCCCTCACTTCCTCCCTAATCCCCACCCCTCTACTTCCTGTTCTCATACTACCTCCCTTCTTTGCTCCTCCCCACACTTACCTACTATCCACTATCAAAGACTACTATACCTTACTCCCGTCCCTTCCTCTCATCCTCTGTTCTACATCCCATAAAGTGACATGTCTCTTACAACTCAAACTATGCTCTTACCTTCTCTACTCCTTATACTCTATCACCTCACCTCCTATCACTCACAACTACCTACTCCCTAGTTCCATTTCTCAAACACCACTCTTAACTCAAGTACTACACCACAACCTTATCTACTAATTTGTCCCTCCATCCTTCCCCCCACCACTCCCATTCCTAAAATAAAAATATCTCACCCCTCCCCTTTAAAACAAAAAAAAACAAAGTCTACTTACTCAAATTAAAACCCTATTACAAACCTCTACTTCTATCTGGTGACATTCATCCTAACCCACCTCTCACATACCATCCACAATTAAATAATTATACTGGGAGATGTAAATATTGATTGGCTTACAATACAAGCTTCCTAAATATTGATTGGCTTACAATACAAACTCCCAACTCTACTTCCTGTATAAACCTACATGGGTTTGAGCAGCTTAATCACAACCCCAACCTACATTAATAAATCTCACCTACCTAGCTCTCTTCTTGACTGGATATTGGTCTCCCACTCTCAAAGCTATCATAACTCCCAAACCCTTCCAAATGCCCTCAGTGGCCACTGTCCTATAACAGTTACCAGACATACTCTTGACCTTACTAAACCTAACAAATTTATTACCACCCGCTCACTTTCTCATTTCTGTCCTAACTCCTTTATTCACCAACTCTCCAAAATTAACTGGTCTTACCTTACCACTCTTCCTTTAGATGAAGCTGCCCACTCCTTCAACACTACATTCCTAAACATTCTTAATTCCCTTGCTCCTCTTCGCACAATTAGAATCAAATCTAATACTGCTCCCTGGCTCATTAAATCTATCAGAACCCTCATGAAAGACCGGGATAGGATTTGGAAAATGTGGACTAAAACCAGGACCCCTTCTCTTTTTTCAGAAATATAAAAAACTCAGAAATAAAATAAAAAAAAATCATCCATTATGACAAAATAAACTTCTATGCCAATCCTCCCTTTACTTTTAAATCAGACCCAAAGAAATTCTGGAGCTCTATTAAACAGACTCTTCATCCAGGAAACCCTTCCTCTCCTAACCCATGTCCCAGTGCAACACCTGAAGACATAGCCAACAAATTTAACAATCATTTTATAAACTCAATAACCTCCATAATAAATTCTCTCCTCCCAAGAAACAACGCTAGCACCCCCACAAACTCTATACCTCTTTCAAATCCTCCTAACTCCTTCTCTCTAAAAGCAGTATCAACTATGTAAAGTTATTACTCTCTAAACTTAAACCTTGCTCCCCATCTGTTGACAAGCTACCATCTTACTTCCTGCAGATTGCCTCTGAACCTCTTGCCTATTCTGTACCCATCTTAATCAACCGATCCATTTCTGAATCCTATGTCCCCACTGTATGGAATAATTTCTTTACTCTACCCATTCACAAAGCGGGCAACTCCTCAAACATATCCAACTTCAGACCAATTGCCATACTCTCTCCACTCTCACAAATCCTAGAGAAATGCATTCACAAGCAGGTAATGCATTACCTTCACCAGGAAAACCTTCTCACACCCATACAGCATGGTTTCCATCCCAAACATAGTACAACTACTGCACTCATATCATTCATCAACATAGTCTCCCTAGCTCGTGATAACAATAAACCTGTCTCATGCCAATTCCTTGACCTTTCTAAAGCCTTTGACACTGTCTCTCACCCATTCCTTCTGGATAAACTCACTAACTTACATTTCTCTCCCCCTACTATCTCCTGGTTCTCCAGCTATCTCTCTACCCACCAGCAATCAGTTAAATGGCTCTCTGCACTATCCTCCCCTCTCACTGTACAAATGGGAGTCCCCCAAGGGTCCATACTTGGACCACTACTCTTTAATATTTTCACCAACTTGCTCTACTCCTCTTGTCCCCAGTCATCTCTTGTGCAATATGCAGATGACTCATCTGTTATAAGCATTGCTGACAGTCCAACTGACCTCCACTCAACTACCCAGGCATCCTTCCACACCACTGAGACTTGGCTTAGTGATAACAAACTAATACTTAATCCAAAAAAAAAATTAGCTCCTACTCTTCCTCCCTAAAAACATCACCACACTCAAAAGTACATTTACCATCTTATCCTGCAACAGCACTATCATCTCAGCTGAATCTAGTACTAAATTGCTAGGTGTTACAATAGATGATCAGCTTAAGTTTGATCTCCATATTACTAACTCAGTAAAAAGAACTCATCAGAAACATGGACACCTTTTCTGTAGCAAGAAATACTTAACTAACACTGCCTGAATAACTCTCTCCCAGGCTTTATTACTCCCAACACTCTGTACAGCTGCCACATATTCACAAACCTAAATTCTACACTTATTTCCAAGCTTGAAACTACCTATAATAAGATCGCCAGATTTGCAGCTAACCAAACCTACAAGTCACACCACTGCTTAGCACTACAGCAACTAGACTGGCTAGAATTCCCTCAGCTGCTCCAACTATACCAACTACAAATCATCCACTCTATCCTCTATCTACCCTCCTTCTTCCCTAGCCTCTCCACTATCATATCCAAATATTCCCCTGCTAGAATGCTACACAGCTCAAATCAAGAATTATTAGACATCTACAAACCCAAAACCAAAATAGACTGCCTTCTCTATAACTATAACCCACCTACATCCTAGAACCAACTCCCCTTGGAAATAAAATCCCTCCAGCATAGCAAAAGTTTTAAATAAGCCACAAGGAAATATCTAAAAACAAAGTGGTCTTGCCACTGTAGCCAATCACCCTGAAACCACCATCCTTTCACCTATTTCACCACTTCAGTCAATGTATCTGTAACACTATTCCCCTGCCTCTTCTATCTCTTCCCTTCCTCTATCTCTATCACTCTTAATTCTTACAGTCTCAAAACAACCCACCTGTCTAGTCTGTCTCCTATACTCTACCTCCCCTGCATCTCCTACTAGCCATTCTTACTTTCCTTTCTTGTTTCCAAACGCCTATACAACTAGAACCTACCCACTTTAAATAAGCATCTGCCTAACTATTAACTCATTTTGTTCTAAGCAGCTTAAATAATATTGTAACTAGTCACATTTCCTTCTGCTAGTTGTTTAAAACCTTGTTTGTAACAACTCACATACTTGTCTGCCAACTGTTAATACTCTGTATAACTGAATTGCTTGAAGAGCTTTTTTTCTCTCCAGGTCTCTGCTTGTAAGTTCCTATAGCTGATTATTACTACTATGCTACTAAAATTTAATAAATTGTTTTCTAGTCCTGGGGAGCTTTTCTCTCCGGGTCTCTGCTGAAAATGAGCCAAAAGCTCAGCCAGCCTAACCCAGTTGACAAATGTAAAATAAATAAATAAATAAATACATGTGAATCTATCCCTATTTTTGGGCCTTTGTCCAAAAAATTATTTTAGGCTTTGTCCAAATTTTTTGAGCTAAGAGGTTGAGAGGTAAAAATTCAGGGCCTATGAAAAATGCAATCCTGCTATATAATGTGACAGCACATCTGCAATGCAACATACAGTCCTTTACAGTATTACAGTTGGCCAATGCTAGTGCAGTATGTGCTCTAAAAAGATCACTGGTATTGGCAATTATGCAGTAAATCTGAAATGTGGTATCAGTGTTTGGAGACAGCATTTATCAAGGTCACAGTATTTCCAGAATGCTTTGTTTTATGAGACTGGTGGCAACCTGCATAAACAATCACTGGCAATATCATACGGTACTTTGAAAGGTTTTCTCCAGTGTCTGACGTAATAAAGAGACAAACAACTGAGTATCACTTCATCTGAACCAGAGAGGGATATGCATGTCATAATATGTGCCAGAAATTGTGGCAGCAATACCAAAATACAGTTGTTGTTACTGGAGTAAAAAGACATGAGTTATAAGATAAGAAACTGAGTTACCTAAGTTGTAGATTGCCACCTTGTTTTTTGATATTATGCAGTCTAAATGTGTGTGTGTGTGTGTGTGTGTGTGTGTGTGTGTGTGTGTGTGTGTGTGTGTGTGTGTGTGTGTGTGTGTGTGTGTGACAGAGAGTGAGAAAGAGACAGTGTGTGTGTGTGTGTGTGTGTGTGTGTGTGTGTGTGTGTGTAACAGAAAAAGATAGTTTGTGTATGTTTGCATGTGTATGCAAGAGTGTGTGTGTGTGTGTGTGTGTGTGTGTGTAACAGAAAAAGATAGTTTGTGTATGTTTCCATGTGCATGCAAGTGTGTGTGTGCGTGTGTGTGTGTGTGTGTGTGTGTGTGTGTGTGTGTGTGTGTGTGTGTGTGTGCGCGCGCATTTAGATTCATAGGTATATACTAGGGTAATGACCACCAAGCCTTTATAAGGCTAGCTGTGCAATTCAACCCAATTGTGTCTCTATGTATCATGAGCATTTATTAGGAAGAGGTATGTTAGGACATTTCTAGAGGTTATGTGGAGGGTGGATGTGTGTTAGTTTGGGCATTACTGTCTGCCTCTATCAGAGACATGAGGGCCAGATATGAGGTGAATTTCCAATTTCCCATCCATTGATCAAGGTTATGCTTAAATAGGTTTAAGTATGGACTGTGCTTCACGTGGCTGGGGAGCAGTTCCTGATCATGGGTATCCATATCTGTCTCATCAACATGTCTTATTTATTTCACAAGCAAAATTTAAATGCTTGGATCTAGTGGTTCTGATGCTGTTCTTTTGCAGATGTGCAAAAGGTCCATCAGAGCTGGTTCCAAGGATGCCTTGTATATCATGCATAGATTGCCTCTCAGTAACCTGTCAGGGTATAGATATAGGGCCTTAAGGTGATCCATATAGGACAATGTGTTTATACTCTGACTTCTCCAGGTAAGGAACCTTTGTGGGTTGGTGTAATGTTTAAAGCATTTCCCTTACAGACACAAGGTACATGGTTTGGTTTTCACCTTTGAAAGGGAAATTAAAATGACCCACAAGGACAGCTAGCACTTATTTATGACCAGTTGCATAGGTATAATGTATAAACAATGCTCAAATCTTGCAGTAAAACAATCTTCACACAACTGCAAATGAAGCTATAAGACAAAGGTCTAAGAACAAACTAAAAAAAGTGCAAACAGATAACTTTTTGTCCAAACCATGGACAAGAAAGCAGAGAAGTATGTATCACCACAAGTCTACTTCAAAACATTGAAATCTCATAACATTGAACTTCAAAACATTAAGACCATAACATCAAAAACCCAAAACACTGAAAACCCAAAACAACAAAAATTCAGAACACTGAAAGTGTGCATTATAACATAGAAAATTACAACACACATGTAAATAACATTTCCTCCACCTATAACAACAACAGACTAACAAACACACTTTTTACTATGTTTCTGCACGGGGGAAGCCCCCCTGCACCCTACATGTGGGGTGCTCTGCCCCCACACCCCCCATAAATTAAATATACCAACTCCTAGATTGCACTACAGTGGAAAAAAGTTAATTTCCTTACCCCACTCTAACATGATCACCATACAGAATGTTAACATATGAATGTGTTGCTTTCATGGAAGTTAGGTTAGTGTTCTGAGAAGTGCTGGGAGAAGTGAATAGGGGATAAAGTGTTTATTTCATCAAGCTGTACGTGTTTTAGGCCGTACAGGTAAGTGATTTAGACATTATGCTTACATTCTGTATGGTGATCACTATACAGTGACTTTAGGATATTAACTTTTTTCCACTGTAGTGCAATCTTGGAGTTTGTATAGTTAATTTATGGGGGTGGGGGGGTGCAGGGGGACTTGCCCCCCCCCCTGCAGAAATGTAGTCAAAAGTGTGTTTGTTAGTTTGGTGTTGTTATAGGTGGAGGGGATGTTATTTACATGTGCATTGTAGTTTTCAATCTTATCATGCAAAGTGTCAGTGTTCTGAGTTTTTGTTGTTTTGGGTTTTGGATGTTATGGTCTCAGTGTGTTGAAATTCAATGTTATGTGAATTCAATGTTTTGAAGTAGACCCATCACCAAACAGGTCACTGTAAGTGTGACATAAAATATTTAGGAAGAATTGTAATAAAAAGGTTATGTGTTTGTGTTTATGTGTGCATGTGAATGTGGAGTGGCACTGTGAAGTGGATGATTAATATTCAAATCTGAAATCCAAATCTATATAGTTTTAGCTGTTAGGGATGATGCAATGTATCATACACATGAACACAGTATAGCAGTGAATGCAGGGCTGTAGACTGTTACAGTACACCTATGCAGTACAATAAAATGTCAGTGGCTACCTCCCCATGTAGCTGTAGAGGCTGGCATAGTCCACATATGCAATACAACAGAGAGTGCTTGGTTACCAGCCTATACAGCTCTACAGGTTGGCATATTGCATCTGTGGCTTATAACAATTGGCAATGAGGTCCTGCAACTAGCACAATGCACATATGCAGTCTATCAGAGTATACTTGGCTACCACCTCATACCATTCAGGAGGCTAGCACAGTGTATCTTTACAGTACAAAACATAGTCTTTGTCTACCACCCCATATAATTTTGCAGAATGGAACAGTATACCTATTGTTTAAAATTATCTGTAATGATCTATCACCCCATACAGTCAACCAGGCTGGCACAGTACAATAGAAGGTCTTTAACTACTACCCCATATAGTTATGTAGGCTAGTTAATTGCATCTGCACTGTGCTGCAGTGGGTCCTGGGCTACAATCACATGTAATTCTGCAGGCTGATACAGTACACATATGCAGTGTAACAGTGATTCCTAGACTATCATCCCATGGGATCATGCAGATTGGTATGATGCACCAATGCCTTAAAACAGTGGGTCTTGGGTTACCAGTCCATGCAGTCCTGCAAGTTGGCACCTAGATTGGGTCCTGTGGTGCTGCTCCATGCAATGCTGCAAGTTGTCACAGTGCACTTATGCAGTACAACATTGGGTCTTGTGGTACTGCCCCATGCAATTCTGCAGGCTGGCATGGGTCTTGAGCTATCATGTCATCAACCATGCAGACTGGCACAGTGCACCTATGCAGTGCAACAATGAGTCCTGACCTACCACTTCAAGCAATCCTGTAAGCCAGCACAGTTTACCTCTGCAGTACAAATGTGTGTTCTATGGTGTTACCCCATGCATTTTTGTAGGCTTTCACATTGTAACTAAGCAGTACAACAATAGGTCCTGGGTACCACTCCATGCAGTCTTGCAAGCTGGCATTATGTGTCTATGCAGAACAGTAGTGTGGCATGAGCTACTGCCTCATAAAGTTTTGCATGCTAGCACAGCATACCTATGCAGTACAAAAGTAAGTCCGGGTATAGTGCACCAAGCAGTTCTACAAGCTTGGATACTGCAGTTTTGCATTACAATAGTGGGTCCAAGGCTACTGATGTATGTGGTCTTTCTGGCTGGGGAACTTCAACTGTGCAGTATAACAGCGGGTACAGTCATTTGGCAGCATGCAGCTATCCTGGTTACATCTACAACAATGCAGTGCAAACGTGGGTAGACAAAAACTGTGTTGTGCCATCCTGTTAATGCTATGGTCCACCTTTGCAGCATAATAATGGGTCCAGCAATGCTAAAATATGTAGCCCTCCTGGAAGAAGTAGTGGATGCCTGTAATAACATTTAAAAAAGGGCAACAATGCAGAGTACTGATGAGATGACAAACTCAAAATCCATTAAAATTGTTATAGTACTGTGCAGTAGAACAGGTCATGCCACGATGAGTCCATTACAATAACAAAAACCCTGACTGCCTTCACAAATCTGAATGCTGCCTTCTATCTTAAAAGTTATCTACTGCACAGAATTAAAACCTTTCTATAGAAACTTAATTTTCTTATAGACCTAAATACTCTTAAATCAGATGTTGACCTCTTTGGAGCACCTCAGAGACTAACCAAAGCCTCACCACTAGATTTAAGTAATCCATGTGGAGTTAACCTAATTACAGTTACTCAATAAAAATATTTAGGAGCAAATCTGGAACAAAACTTTTCATTCACAACACCTACAAAATTATTGACAGTGATGGTCTTACATCAATTGAAAATTGCCAACAAAATATCACATCTACTATCCTCTAAATCTAGGTGAGCCACAGCCATAAATCTATTACTACAAATGCCTTGAATGTGAGAACTGACCCACTGCTGTTTAACCAATTAGCATTACAAAGGAGAGCCTGCTGAAAGCCCCATTTCTGTAACTATTTCCCTTTCCCCACTGTTGCATGACTTTGGAGTTGATATATGAGTTAGGGAATATATGGGGGTCACCAATCACACAGGGTTGCAGGGGGGCATGCCCCCATAAAAAAGGCGTTTGTTGTTGTTCACTGGAAGTGGCTTTCAGCAAATATTTCTCTTGATATTGTCTGTTGAGGAAATATCTTTCAAAGAATTATCATGAATCCAAAATGCCTTACTGGTCCTCTATCATCAAATAATAAATCTTCATTGCAAAATACTGAAAAAAAACTCTTAGGTTTATCCATTTGATTCAATTTACACACCATCTGTACCTAACTTTTAAAAGTGAAAGTCATTAACACCATAAGACAGTAAAACTTTTCTTTTAAATAAAATGGTATTTAAATTAATACATACTGTTCACCACTGAAAAATAAACCCCAAATAACAAGTCCTTAGTCACTAATAAAACTGTTGGCAGTTACAGTGCACAGGTCATCAGTTACAGTGCACAGGTCATCAGTTACAGTGCACAGGTCATCATTCAGTTACAGTGCACAGATTATCATTTATTATAACTGCTGTGGAAAGATCATCACAGGATCATAGGAGGTTACTAGGGTAATGGTCCTAGAGCCTTTTTAGGCCTAGCAATTCATGCCGCAATCTTCCAATTCTCCATGCCCACACTGGCTAGAACAGCTTTGCTAACTGCCTGTGTCTATAAGGGTGACAGATGACAAGCCATGAGTGAATTTGAAAATTCCCATTCATTGGTCTAAACTGCATTTCGATTTGCTTTTGGGAGTCTGTTCTAGAGAAGTGGTCATCTCTAAGACACATACCTGTTCCTCGAACATGTTTTATTTATGCCATAGATGAGGTTTCTATCCTTAGATTGGATAATTCTAGTGCTGTTTATTTTTTAAATGTGTAGCAGATGCAGGGCTGGATTGGAGAATGCCTTGTAGGTTAGGCATAGATCACCCCTTAGCAGTCGGTAGGAGACTGAGTACAGGGACAGGATTTTGAGGCTGTCTAGATAAGACATATTATTTACACCTTATTCATAGGTTCATAGGTTTATAGATTAGTACTAGACTAACTGCCCTTGTGGGCCATTTTAAACCTAGCCAATTACCCTATGTGAGAATCAAACCCTGCACCTTGTGTCTGTAAGGTAAACACCTTAACCATTATGCCAACCTCCCACCCCTATTTTCACACCTCTGTATTATTTTAGTTAGGAACCTCTGGAGCCGCTCCAGCTGTTGCAAATCACTGGTCAAGTACATGCTGAAGGGTGCATTTTACTTGATTATTGGTGCAATGAGGGCTGAGTATAGTGGGACTATAGATCTGGATGCCATGCCCTTATTTATAAGTAGCACCATAAAGAAGGATTTTCTCACTACCATGGGCACATGTTGATCAAAATTCATGTTACAGTCACTCTGAATTCCCAGGTCCCTTACTATGGGGTCAGCTCTGTGGGGAGTGTTATCAATGTTGTAAGTTGTAGAGGTGGTTGCCTTCCCAAAGGGTATAATTATGCTTTTTTTGCCTCTAGTCTTAGGCCATAGTTCTAGCAACAGTTGTTTGTCTGTGTTAGAATCTGCTGGAGGTTATCTACATCTTTGGGGGACTCAGTGATTGCACCCAGCTGACAGTCATAAGTGAATTTCATCAGTCAAAGATCCTCTACATTTGCCTTGACTTCAGATAAGTATATTCAAAATAGAAGAGGTCCCATTACAGAGCCCTGAGGAACACCACTAATAAGAAGTCGCTTGGTGGAGGTGGATTCCCCTACCCTAACTTCATGTGCCCTTTCTGTGAGCCATCTGGATTTTCATCGGGTGACATAAGGATTCATGCCTAAATTTGTGAGCTTGTCTATAATACCTGTGTGATGTGCTGTGTCAAATGCCTTTGTCAGCTCAAGGTAGGTAGTATGTACCCTTTTGCTCTCGTCCTTGGCTCTAGGGACGTTCTCAAAGAAGTCCACCAAGTTTAGTAGACATGACTTGTCCTTGACAAAACTGAACTTGGATGGATCCAGTGTTTGAAGATTTCCTATGGTTTTGTTCATCAGGTCTATGATACTTCTTTCCCTGACTTTGCATATAAGACTAGTCAAAATTATTGGTTTGTAGTTCCCTGGGTTTATTGATGGTCCACCTTTGTGTAGAGAGATGGCTGTTGCAGGATTCCCTCAGGATGAAGCCTGTCTAGAGGCTGTGGTTGACTAGAGATTCTAGTGGGCCTGATAGGTCATATTTTAAGCTATTTTGGAGGCATCCTGTGATATTATCAGGATCCACTGATGCAGTGTTTTTAGCTCTGGAGAATGAAGTGATGATCTGTTCTTTAGTAATAGTTGGGGGCATAATGGTAAAGAGTATTTCCTGGAGGGGGAACTATGGGTGATAGCGGATGAAAATGGAGCTAACTTTATTGGCTGGCAAATTTCGTATAGTCCCTGGTTTAGTATAGGAAGTTCCACTTACTATCAGTTCAGCACACTGTTGGGTGTTCCCTTTAAGGTTGCTTACATAAATGAAAAATGCCTTATGGTTATCCTTAGCCTGGGTGGCTATTTTTTGCCTCAAAGTTGGCTTTAGTGGACATGATTAGCCTCCTGAGTTGCTTGTTAAGACTGATGAGGGAGTTATTTTGTCTTTTGGGCATAACCTTTCCAATTTTTCCGCAGAATATTCTTTCTCTTATTGTATAAGCTATTTATAATGGGAGTCCACCAAAGGGGCTTATTTTTGGAGTTTGTCCTAAGTTTATTTCTGTTGGATGCTGCTGTTTCTATGCAGTTATTTACATGCTTCTACAGGGTTTCCATAAACACTTCCACATAGGCCACCATGTTCTCTGAGGTTGGAGGGGAGGCTTTGAAGTTAGCTATGCCATCAATTAATGGGTGATAGTTAGCACTGGAAAAGTTCTGAAATGTTCTGGGGTTTGCTTAGAGTTCAGCCTTTATATTTATACTTCTGTACCCTATTCTCTCCGTAACAGTTTTCCCTCCTCAACTGCCTGGCTTACTTGGCCCCTGCCCACCAAAGACCTGCAGACTAGTGTCCTTGTGAACTCTGGTTCAGAGATACTTCATAACCAGAAAAAAAAATCAAAAAGGAAAAAAAGTGTATGTGTTACAACTTTCTACTTTACTACTGTTAGGGTAGTACACACTCGATCTGGCTAACGCTGAGCCCTCCTCTATCTCTCTCTACTAAAACCCCCCTCCCTCCACTCTTCCTGCCTTTCCAGTCCAGAATTCCCTGCTAAAATCTCAATTGGCAAAACAAAAATAAATAATTTAAAAGATAGCACTGACAAGTTACAGACTTATCTTGCAATTTCTAGCCTGGGGTTTAGGCCCTGCTCCGTTCACCCATGCTATGCACAAGCTCAATTTGCGCCCCTCCCTGCCACCAAATCCCACCTGCCCCTGCTATGTCTACATTTATTCTAAGCCAAAACCACTCCCATAACTGTCAACCAATTAGGCCAAACCTCTGTGACCCCCCTCCCCCATAACCCCCTCTCTTCCTAGTACACTTTTAAACCTGACACAGTCATGCTATTACCTAACATGATTACACTCCTTACCTGGATGCTTCTTGCTTACTCTACATCCTACCAGAACTCCACAGTAATAAATCCCAACCATTTTCACTGCACCCTCTCATCACCTTCCCTCAAACACTCACTCTGTAAGTATATTTCCCCTGCCACCAAAAACCTCTTCCCATTACACCCACTCAATTACCAAACACCTACCACATTTCAACAGAAATATCCCTAAAATATGTCAAGTTCTTTACTATGTATATAAAACATATCTTTAATCCCCTCTCTAAACTAGACCTTAGTGGAGACAGCCACCCTAACCCTGGTCCCTCCATCAGTAACCCCACCTCAAACCCTCTTCCAAAGAACTCCTCCATTGCTCAAATCACAACCAACAAAGAGCCATTTGACCTCCTCATAATGTCTCTAAACATCAGAAGCATATGTAATAAAATCCAAGACCTACATGCCAACATAAACTTGTACTCAACTGATATTCTCATCCTAACTGAAACTTGTCTCAAACCTCACATCAAAAGTGAGGAAATGCTCCCATCTGGCTGTAACATCCTTTGTGTAGACAGAATATCCAGGGAAGGAGGTGGTGTAGCACTGATGTTTAAACACCACCTCAATATCCAAAATCTCAACATATCTGTTCCCCAGTTTGGCAATGAAGAAATCCTATATGCCAATCTCAAACTAAACCCAAAGAAAACAATCATAGGTTCATAGGTAGGTACTAGGCTATCTGCCCGAAGGCATTTATAAGCCTAGCCGGAATTGTGTTGGCTTTTGCCACCCCCTTAGAATAGTTTCCTGTGTCTTTGTCCAGCAGAGTCACTGAAGTGATCCCCGGGGTAAACCTTCTATTTCCCATCCACTCGTCAAGGTTTCTCTTGAAGAGTGTTAGCGAGGAGATCTGCATAATGTAGATTGGAATCTTGTTCCAGAGCATAGGAAGTCTCTGAGACAGGAATCTATCCCTCCAGCATGTCCTATTTATTGTTGTGGTGAGGTTTAGATCCCTAGGGCATGTGGCTTGAGGGGATATGGTTTTCTTTAGGAGGAGCATGTCCATCAATTCTGGGTTGGACATGGCCTTGTATGTCAGGCATAGATCACCTCTGAGTAGGCGGTATGCAACCGAGTACAGCTGGAGTTTCTTCAGTCGAGCTGCATAGGACATCTGTTTGTGGCTAGTGATCCTCTTGGTGAGGTACTTCTGTGGTCTTTCCAGCTGTTGCAGGTGTCTTGTTGGTACATCCCAAATGGGATGTTGTACTTTATGATGGATCTGATGAGTGATGCATAGAGGGGCACGATGACCGCTTTTGATCTGGATGCAAACCCTTTTGTGATTAGGTGGGCCACTTAGAAGGATTTTCTAACTACTTTAGCAATGTGATTATCAAAGGAGAAATTACTATCTACTTGGGTCCCCAGATCCCTTATTAAGTCTTCCATATTTAGGGGGTTACTACCTATGTGGTAGTTTATGGGTACTTTGTTTTTTTCAGAGGGGATGACTAAGCACTTTTTGGCATTTAGCTTGAGGCCATGGTTTTGACACTAGGTATCTGTCTGAGTGAGACCCTTTTGGAGGATGTCTGTGTCAGCCAGAGAGTCAGTCATATCCCCTAGTTTGCAGTTGTCTGTGAACTTGGTCAGCCATAGACATCCTGTGCTTGCCTGTACCTCTGAGAAGTATATGCCAAAACAGGAGGGGTCCTAGGACTGAGCCCTGGGGAACACCACTTGTAACCGGTTTAGAGTCAGATCTAGCTCCCACAACTCTTACCATGTGGGTTCTGTCCATGAGCCAGTTGGCAACCCATCTCGTGATGTAGGTTTTATGTTCAGGCTGGTGAGCTGTCTATAATACCAGAATGGGGAATGGTATCGAAGGCCTTTGGGAGGTCTAGGTAGGCTGTGTGGACCACCTTTCCCTCATCCATAGCCTTGGTAACTGTCTCAAAGAAGTCCACCAGGTTTAGGAGTCATGATCTGCCCTTAACAAAGCCGAACTGGGTATGGTCCAGTGTTTGGAGGTTCCCAATGTCTCTGTTAATGAGATACATGATGATGGTATCCATAGCCTTGCAGACCAAGCTTGTCAGGCTTACAGGGCGATAGTTCCCGGAGTTTGTTGTGGCTCCACCTTTGTGGAGTGGAATAACCATTAATGTGCGCCACTCTATGGGCACGTAGCTTGTGGAGAGGCTGAGTTTGAACAGTGTGTTTAGGTGAGGGGTTAGTTCATCTTTGAACTCATGTAGGATGCAGCCTGGGACACCATCCGGTCCCATTGATGCTGTGTTTTTGGCTTTGGAGAGGGCTGTTTTAACCTGCGTGTCTGTGATTTCAGGGGCACTACATTCTTCTGGTATGGTTATGGACCCTTTTGGGGGTGAAGTTTGCACTGAACCTATCTGCCAGGATGTTGGCGATATCGGTCAGTTCAGTGTATTTTGTGCCATTCTGCACTAACTCTGAGCAGATTTGAGAATTGCCACTTAGTTTCTTGACATAGCTAAAGAATGTGTTGTGGTTATCTTTGGAGTCCTTGGCAATTTTCCTTTCGAAGCTAGCCTTGGATGATTTTATGAGGGATCATAGTTTCTTATCGATACTGATCAGGGATGTCTTACCTTCTTGGGATTTTACTCTTTTCTGTACTAGTTTCCTCCTTCTGTTGTATAGCTTGTTTATGGCAGAGGTTTCCTTTTCTTGGAGGAGTGAGTCTTGGTTTTGCTTGGGATAGCATAATCCATGCATTCTTGCAGGTGCCTGTAGAGTGCATTAGTAAAGGATTTTGCAGCTCAGGCAGCATTATCCTTTAGCATGGTGGCTTTGAAATTTTCCACCTCGGTCTTAAGTAACGTGAAGTTTTCTTTTGAAAAGTGTTTCACAGTAGTTTCTTTGACCGGGAGTGGGGGCGGAATGTGGATATCCAGAGTGATTAGTTTATGGTCAGATCTAACCAGTGAGGGGTTGACCACTGGTGTAGAATACCAGTCGCCCATGTTGGTGATGACCAGGTCCAATATGTTGTCACCTCTGGTGGGGGTGTTGACCAGCTGATCCAGCGCATTTAAGTTTATAAATTCTAGGAAATGTTGGCCAAGGGAATTAGTACTTGAGTAATTCTCCCATTAATGTTTGGGTAATTGAAATCACCCAATATCAGGGTGTTTGGTAGGACCTTTATGTTTCCCAGTGTTTCCAGAAATGTGGAATGGGGGTCCTGGGACATGGTGGTTGATCTGTAGCAAGCTACAATTTGAATAGCAGTTTTGCCCATTGTTAGTTGCACATGGATGATCTCTGAAGCATCATGCTGTGCCACTAACCTGGAGGTGTGGGTATCCTTGATGAATATGGATACACCCCCACCTTTTGTATTTCGGTCCAGGTTTTGTGGCCGAAATGTATGGTATGATTTGTAGCCTGGTAGTGCTGGGGTGCTCTCTGGAGCCTTAAACCAGGCCTCTCTTACTGCATATATATCAAATTTTTTCATACTGAGGAGTCCCTTGAGTGCTTGCATTTTGAGGTTTAGACTTCTGGCATTGAGCAGCATTACCCTCAGTTTTTGATACTTGTGCTATTTACGGCGGTGGGTTTGTCTTTTGAGCCTTGCCTAAAAAAGGCACTATGGGGGTGGCAAGAGCCTTGGCCAGTATTCGAAACCTTAAAGGTGACAGGTGCAAGCCATCTCTAGTGAAGCAGCATGGATTGTCGAGCATATCATCCCAGGCTGACAGACACTGGATCCCCTTTTAATGACACCAGAAGCTTAGCCAATTGTTGAAATTGATAATTTTTTCTTTATACCATGGTATCATTCTTGGTGAGGGCAGGATGCTACTCAAGGTCAGGGTCATACCGGCCTGGGCTACATGATCAGAGAGCTCTTCCATGTCTCTTTTCATGTAGTCCAGGGAGCTATGGCTCAGGTCATTCACACCAACATGGACAATGACAGAGTCATATTTGTACTTGTTCTGGTGTGACCTGAGTGCTTGTGTTATGTGGCAGATCCTGGCACCTTACAGGCAGCTAACCCTAACCTTCTCCTTGTTCAGTGGGACGTCAGTGTGCCTGACTATAGAGTCACCTATTACTAGTGTGTTTGGTATGTTATTTTGCCTTAAGGGCTATGATTGTGTGGCACATTGGTTTTGTGAAGTATGTGTTTCATGGTTTGTGTTGGGGGGTGGAGGTTGCTTGGGTGTCTGCTTTGGAGGTCTCTGTTGCTTTTGCAGAGTTTTATTTAGAGCCTCCAAGTATGTTTTCATGTATTTATGTGTGTTTTTTGCCAGTGCTGGTTTCATAGGTCTAAGTGAGACTGGTGGTGTGATGCAAGTAGTTCTCTTCTCTTCTTGACTGTCTGGCCCAGTCTTGGGTTGAGAGAGCTTAGCCTCCAGTTTGGCTGTATAATTGCATCTCTCGCATGTATTAGTGTTTGGTGGTAGGAGGAGAGGGTTGTCTTTGTACATGAGGCAGTTGTAACACTGCCTCAAAATGACCAGATTCACCAGTTTGACTGGAGAGTACACCTGAAACTGCCCTTTGGACATGCCTGGATAGGTACAGTAAACTGTTTTACTGATTGGCTGGTAAGGTCGAATAGAGAGCCTTGTCCTTCTCTACAGTATAGGGGGGGGTCTAGTGCTAAGGTTTATTAGTGCTTGCTAAGTTTAGAGCAAGTGCCGGGCTGAGAAGTGAATGGTTTTAGTGCTTAAGTTGAAAGTTTGTCTAGTTCCAAGGGAAAAATTGAAGAGTAGACTTTGTGGAGCCGGGAATAGTTATACCCTAGCTAACGAATGCTGCCTGGTGCGCAAAACCATGCAAATGCGGGTTTTATAGCAGGGAAATGAAAGAGATAGAAATTAGCCCAAAATGGCCAACAAACTACTAATTTCCTGGCAGAAACCACTCATCCAGGTACAGATAGGCTGCTCAAAGCTCCCCTGTCTCACAGGTGAAAAGAGAAACTTCTTTCTATCTAAGTACGGTATGGGCAAACACAGAAACTTGTAACACAGCCCTGAATTCAGCACTAACCTGAAAATTGGACTGAACTAACTTAGAAAGGCAGGAAAACAAATATTTTTTTTTTTTTTTTTTTTTTCAGAAAATAAAGCAGATACAATCAAAAAAACACTTTAGATGCACAGACGTCATAGAGTGTTGTTTCCCACCAAGCCAAAATATACTACTGCTAAAAAACCTCCTGAGCTGGCCCAATCATTCTCTACTCCATGAAACTATCATCATCGGTGACTTTAATATCATCTGGCTATCCTGTGATAACAATCACCCAGCCTTCCACCTAAATCTCCATGGGTTCTCTCAATTAATACAATCCCATACCCATATCAATAAAAACCCTATCAATCATACCATTCTGGATTGGATTTTAGTCAACAAAGATCCTCACTCTTACCTAGCAGGCTATCTACCTGACTGCCTCAGTAAACATTTTCCCCAACATTCCTACTAAGACATATAAATAAAAAAGGCACCAGAATCCAACCAGTTCCAAACACACCAAGTTTAATAGACACCCAAAAAAAACGTAATCCACACTCAAAATAAATAAAGGAATTAACACTGTACAAAGTCCCATCAATGTTTTTGTCTATATAACTAACAAACACACCTATGATATAAAAAAGAAAAAAGACACTAACGCCTTATACAAATATTCATTAGTTTGTATAAAAGCAGAATATACTTTTTTGTGATTGAGGTTGTTGAAATGGATCCCAGGGGTGGTCCATGGGAAACTAGGCTTGAGTACAGGGAGTTGTTTTGGCAATTACTTCTTGATGCCAACAAGCATCCAGGTCTAAATGACATGGTGTCTTTAAAGCCTGTACTCAAGCTTAGAGCAGCAAAGCTGTAATGCAACAAGTGTAGTATTTTATCATAACCAGTTGGACTTTTTAACAGTGACCTACAAAATATGTTTTTATTATTTTTAGACACATTGTATGTACACTACTGGTCTGAATATGTTTGATTATGTACTTGTTGGTATTGGCTGCAGTTGATGTTATTTCATACATCACAGTTTTGCAATTTTACACACATTCATGTATGCATTCATTTTAACATTTTATGGTTCAATCACTTTATTAACATTTTTTAAGTTTGTTTTTAATGTGTTTTAGTTTTGTGTATTTTACAGAAAATACACATTTAATAACGTGACAACATTTTAATCATGTGATTTGGTTAATCTGCCTTTTCATTGGTTTGTATTGGATGACTGGGATTTTAAATTCGCTCCTGTAGTGTTTTATGCTTGAATCTGATGAAGTTATATAGATGAAAACATTGATGAGACTTTGTACAGTGTTAATTCCTTTATTTATTTTGAGTGTGGATTACGTTTTTTTGGGTGTCTATTAAACTTGTGTGTTTGGAACTGGTTGGATTCTGGTGCATTTTTTATTTATTATTTATTTATTTATTTATATTTGTTGACCAGGAGTGTCCAACTGGACGTAGGTCCATTTTCAGCGGAGGCCCGGGGAGAAAAGCTCCACAGTTAAAATAAACAGACAGTAGTTACATTTGATTACATAGCGATTAACAATTTACATAGCAATTACTTACAACATATTTACAGATGAAGAACATAGTACATCAGTAGACAACTAGAATCTTTATCTGTGAAGTACATAACAGACATTAACAAATGTTAAAATAAGAAGTTCCTGCTGTATAAGTACTAGGCTTATGAGCATCTGAGCTTACTATAATCAAGATAGTTAGTGTAGTGGAAAGAAAGGTAGTGGTTGGATGGGGTGGATGATATTAGAGTGGGAGTTGCAAGGGCATAGCCAGCATGTTTTTAGGTGCGCTTTTAGTAAAGTTTTGAAGTGGGTGCGTGATGGTACTGAGGTAATTGTGGGTGGGAGGGAGTTCCATAATTTGGCTATGGTGCAAGAGAATAGTGCTTCACCAGCAGAGTTATTGGCTTTAGTGATCTGCAAGTGATTTTTGTTGCTGGATCTTAGTGGTCTGGTGGTGCGATAGGGTTGGAGTAGATTCTGGAGAGATGGGGCATTTAGTGGATGGTTTACTAGTTTGTGGGTGAGTATTAGTTACTGTTTCGGCACTTTTACCACTTTTTGGATTACTTATTCCTACTAAGACACCATGTAAACAGTGTCAAGCCCATTGTCCACAGACAAATCTGAAACAAAACTAATTTCAACCCCCACTCCTTTATCCCCTCCCTCTTAAACGTTAACTGGTCACCACTAAAATACCTCAATCTAGATGAAGCCATCCACTTCTTCAACAGTACCTTCCTCAACATCCTAAACACCCATGCCCCCATAAGAAACACCAAAGTCAGAACTAAGAGCTCCCCATGGCTACAAAAAAGCACCGGGGTTCTAATGAAAATCAGATATAAGGCTTGGAAACATTGGCGCCTAACAAAAAAACCCTTAGATAGGCAATCCTTCCTTGAACTGTGCAATAAGGTCAAAAAGCAAATGAAAGCAAATAAATCCCTTTACTATCAGTCTACCCTAAATTCTTCCCATCACAACCCTAAGCAATTCTGGCCTATAATTAACTCCATCTTCCATCCAGGGAAAGTAGACACCCCCCTGCCATCCACCCCCCCCCTCCGCCAGCAGTGTTGCTGATTTCTTCAACAAACAGTTTACTGAAACTATACTATCCCTAGCCAAACAACACTTCTCAACATCAGCTCCCCCCACTCCTAACCCTAATCCTCCTCCCCCTGCTTTCTTCTCCTCAGTACTCCCTCCTACATAAAAAGTCTCCTGTCAAAACTTAAACCCCCTAAACTTGCAGCTGACAACCTCCTCTCAGAATACCTAAAAATAACAGCTGATGCCCTAGCTTATCCTATTTCCATATTAATCAAGCACTCCGTATCAGAATGCTATATATCCTTTCTATGGAAAATATCACACATCATTCCCCTCCCCAAAGGTAGCCCCTCCACTGATCTTTCCAATTACTGCCCCATCGCCATCCTTTCCCCTCTCTCCAAGATACTTGAAAAATATATTAACTCTCAGGTCTCAAACTACCTCCTAGCTAATAATCTCCTCTCCAATACCCAACATGGCTTCAGGCCATATCACAGCACTACTACTGCCTTGCACTCTTTCACCAACACTATCCTTCATCATAAAAACAATGGCCTCTTCTCCACTGCTATATTTCTGGATCTATCTAAGGCTTTTGACATGGTATCACATGAACTACTGCTCTCTGTTCTCTCCAACCTTTCCTTTTCCCAATCAGCCACCAACTGGTTCCACAGCTATCTAAACGACCACCAACAATCATTTGTCTGGGATAATAACCTATCTCCTCACCTTCCTGTTGTTCTCAGTGTCCCCCAAGGTTCCATCCTCGGCCCCCTACTATTCTCCCTTTTCACCAGCAACTTACATACATGCTTCTCTCATACAGTATGCAGATGACTCCACCCTCATCTGCTCTGCCCCACTTTACCAGAACTCCAACAGATAACACAGGAATCATTCTCATATGTAAAAAGCTGGCTATCCAACACCCAGGTCCTACTCAATCCTAGTAAGACCAAAGTCATTATCTTCTAACCCTCCAAATCTATTCAAAACTCCCCCTACTTCAATATTCTTGCCAAAGACAATACCACCATCTCACCATCAGATCACACCAAACTACTCGGCGTGGAGATTAACAACAATCTCAGATTTGACACCCACATATCACTTACAATAAAAAAAGTTGACAAAAAACTTGGTGTATTATATAGAAACAGACAATACATCACCAAGACAGCTAGAACCTCTATTACCAGTTCCCAACTAATCTCCACCTTATTCTATGCATCTCCTATACTTATGAACCTTAGACAGTCAGACCTAAACAAGCTGATACAATAAAACTGCAAAATTTGCTACTGACGCATCCTACTGCAGCCACCATTGTATCTCCCATAGGGAACTAGACTGGCTTGAACTCCCACAACTCCTTTACCTAAATCAACTCTCCTTTGCACGCAAACTTGTAAATCATCCTCTCAAAGTCCCATCACTTCAAACACTTCCCCAACCCTACCATTCCTCTAGACCCCTACACTCTAGCAACACAAATCTACTCCTTATTACCAAAGCCAAAAACTCAGCAGGAGATGCTATATTTTCTTGTGCCATATCCAAACTTTGGAACAACCTTCCCCCCTCTATAACTACTCTACCTTCCTGCAGTCACTTCAAGACTGCACTTAAACCTCACCTAAATATGCACTGTCTCTGTCCTTGATCAAATTCTGACTAAATCCCCCTCCAGCTTCATCCCTCCTGCACTCAAGCTCTTATCCTAACTTTGTATAAATTAACTAGCTGATACTGTAATGCTGACCTTAGGTTAGATAATTCTAGTCTACTCTTATCCTAACTTTGTATAAATTAACTAGCCGATACTATAATGCTGACCTTAGGTTAGATAATGCTAGTCTACTCTTATCCTAACTTTGTATAAATTAACTAGCCGTTACTATAATGCTGACCTTAGGTTAGATAATGCTAGTCTACTCTTATCCTGACTTTGTATAAATTAACTAGCCGTTAGTATAATGCTGACCTTTGGTTAGATAATGCTAGTCTACTTTTACTGTGACCATTGTTGCTTTTATTGCTCTCATTTATTGCCTGTTACTGTAAAAGTACCAGCTGTTCTGGTTTTGCTGTATGTCATCATCTTTATTATTGTAATCTCAATCACTCATGTAAAATCTGAGGAGCTTTCCTCCCTGGGCCACCGCTGGAAAAGGACCTGTGTCCAGTCGGAATTTCCTGGTAAACAAATGTAAATAAATAAATGAAATTTCAAAGGTGACCACTTTGTCATCTTATCTTACCAAAGAAGACATTACACAAGGGGAGGTGCAATATTTCCTCATATTTGTGAGTACCAGATACAGGATATTTGCACCTCAGTAGGTGTGTAGACTAGCTGTTCCAGGGAGTTTGACTGACAAAATCCAGGAATCTTTGATCCTGTATGTTAATGGCTGTTCATGTGTCCCAGTTTATGGTGGGTTGGTTGAAATCTCCCATGCATATTGTGTTGGGCTGAACTTTGAATGACTCCAGCACATTCATTTACATGGTATGGTTACCCTGGGTCATAGATGGGGACCTATAGGTAGCAAGGATATGGTACTGGACTTTATCTAAGGTTAGTTGGACACAGAGCAACTCAAGCATGTCATATTGTCTGATCTATCGTGAGGTATGCTTACTTTTTTATGTAGACTGATACACATCTACCTCTTGTCCCTTCTTGTGCAGTAGCTGGTCTAAATGTGTGAAAGGCATTATAGCCTTGTACTGCTGTGGCTTTAAACAATGTCTCAGTAACTGTACAGATGTCAACACTCTCCAGGGTGAGGAATGCTTCCAGGGAGTGGAGTATTGAGCAGTGACACCTTTATATTATCTTACATAGAACCCTTTAGCTTATCTTACATTGAATTTACAATGTTGGAAGGTTTAAAAGATTGGATTTGCCTAAAAAAACACAATAGCGGTAGATAATGTTTTGACCAATATCCAAAAGCCTACTGGAGACAGGTACAGACCATCTCTGGCAAATCATTGTGGTCTGTTGATCATGTCCTCCCAAGTCTAGCCCCTTAGATCAACACCAGTAACTAAACCAACTGTTAAAGATGATCCCTTCTGTTTCATGTGGTATTATATAGAAAAATAACCCTTTCTGTCTACAATTCACTTTCTGAAGGTGTCAGAGATGCTAATAATCTTCAATTGTTTGCCAAGCAGTTGAAAAAGACTCTTTTGAAGCAAATAAATGTGACTGCTTTAGCAAACCTTGATTAATTTTGCAACCATGATAATTATTGCCTACTTTTGAAATATGCACATTGTGTAAATAAGCTGAAATGATTTATACTTCACTTACATTTCACTTAGCTGATTATATTAAGCTGTTTCTTTGTCTTCACCTCCACTACTTCTTATTATATCTTCAACTCAATTATACATACTTTCCACTTATTGTATATTTTGACCTTGTGCATGGAATATTATTCAGTACACACTATCACTGTATCTGAATGCCTTAGAGATCAGACTGTACCTGAAAAAGGTCATTGTGCCTGTGTACCATCCTGGCTAACAAATGGCAAGCAAGCAAATACATAAATTGCCTTTCATCTTTGGGTTACACTCTCCGAATCAATAATGTCATCCTTCTGATATGTCTTTAGGACCTTGGTTCTGCATTCCTTTCTCCATTCCCAACAAACTTTAAATATGAAAAAGATTAATCTTTTTAATACTATTAATTTCATGCAGCTGATCCAAACATGTTCTGCTTTTTATTTCACCCATTTTTTCAGTGTTTTTTGGATTTCATTGCAGCTCACTTTTGTAGTTACATCAGGCAGTTAAATTTTTGTTCCAGACTGCTGACTCATTAAATTTGGTTGCATTGACTTAGTGCACTCCAGAGTGCTGCACTATCTGTGTTATTATTTATTTTAATTTGTGCTTGTACCTCTTTACTCTTTTTCCTTTATTTTGTATTTTTTCTAGCTTTCTACACAATCTTGAGGAGAAATTCCTCAAGCATCAGTAGCTCGCAGAAAAGTAGTCAAACAGTATAAGACCAAATGGTTTTCTCCATAGGAAATCATTGCTCGAGCGATTTCTAGCTCCGTGCCAGCAATAATTCACATTTTAGGGAGTTTTTTTCCTTCTTTGAGTAAGTATGACTTGTGGAGTTGGAATATATAAGTTTGTGGGTGTGGGGGGTCTTACCCTTCTGCAAAAATCAAGCAAAAAGGTAGTTTTTCACCCTTTTGGTTTTCATGCATTTGTTTCATTTTCTTGAAGCAGTGGCTTTCAGGAAGTCAGAATTTCAAATCAGAGCCAGTTTTGCTGCCTCTGCTTGCAAAACTATTCACTTCTCCCCTCTTCCACCTCCCTGCCTGGCTCTTCTAGTGCCAGGGCCAATAATCAGACTCTTGTTGCCTGGGTGATAGTCAGGGCTTCATCCCTCTGCACCACAGCGCTAGGCTCAATGTTTTACACTTGCATGGAGATGCAGTGTTTGCCAGTGCTTCTGTAGAAATCTGTTTTATCCTTTGTACTGCCAGCCCCAAGTAACCTACTGGTGGATGAAGATTGAACTTCAAGCTTTAATTGCCTGAAGTTCAACTTGTCATCAACCAGAGTTCTCCATAGGAAATCACTGTCAAAGAGTTGCGCCAGCAGTGATGCTGTTTTTATGGAAATTTCTCCCTTCTTTGAGTTGGTGTAATTGTGGAGTTGGTATATATATGTTTAAGAGGTGTGGGGGCTTTCCCCCCACATCGGAGGACACAAGGGGGCTTCCCCTCTGCAAAAAACACTTAAAAACATTTTTAGCAGTTTTTTTGGTGAATGCAGTTCAGGGATTTAAGTCCTCAGTGCATTTTCTTTCATCCGCTCATTGTAGCAGCATCGGCCCATGCATTTACTTAGGGTTGCAGTATTTTCCCTTATGTTTATTGCCTCCTTGTTTTTGAGAAGATCAGTAGTTTGACTTCACATTGAGTCCTCTGCCCTTTACACCACTCAGGTTATTCCTGCAATGTTCCACAAAGTCAATTCATTTTCGTTATTAATTTTATTTCTACAGCAGAAATTTACTGTGTGCATCTTTCAGATACAGACAGCCCCATTCTCTTCAGTTGTATACCTCCAATAGACTGTGCACCTCTCACAAACTCTACCAAGACCTATATTTCTTTCAGTGGTTTCAGCTTATTCCTTCAAAGTTGTCACTCAGCCTCAACCACAAATTCCCTGGAACCCAAAGTTTCTTGTGTTGTAATTTCTTATAAGAAAACATTCTGAATTATAGCATTCTACTTTTCAGTTACTTTGATTTTAGAACATTACAGTTTCCAGTGACCCATGGCTTTGGGTTCATCAGCCTGCATAGCCACACTTATATCACCGTTGTGCATTATTATACTTGACTTCATAAACCTCAGACAGTCTGTTAGACAAAGCTCTTACATCCTTGTTTTTTGTCATCATTTTTTGAAGTCAGCTTAACTAGTAGTGTCTGTCTGTTTATGGATCTTTGCCTCTAAGATGTAGTTTTCCAACATTTTGTAAAGAGGTTCTTGAGAATATAGTTTCATGACAGTTAACCATGGTGAACCCTCCTCAGTGAGACTCAGACAGTCATAGTAATTATTTATGATTCAGTGACTATACCTTTCAACTGTACAGATTTTTGCAGAATGTCCAGATTTTGGTCTCATACTTTTGGTCTGTTTTTCATAAAATTCTGTTTTTTGCAAGAAAATAATAACAGACATTTGAGTTGCAGACTTCATACCCTTCAGAAAACTCATGCTAATGGAAAATCTGTTATTCTATCAATTTTCTATGTTTGTAAGAGCAATATTTAAAAATTGTCCCTATTTTTGAGCCTTTGTCCCACTTTTATTAAAGGCTTTGTCCATATTTCTTGCTGTAAGAGGTTGAGAGGTGTGACTCAGTCTAAGTGAAGACCTACTTTGAAAACATGACAGAAAATGTTTCATAGTCAGTGAAAAAGCAGTCATAGTCAGTCTGCGTCTGTCTTTTCAGGGTGCAGCACAGTACTGCATGGAGCACAGCTGCATTATGCAGGCATGTTAGATGCACACATGTATTACACAGGTATGCTGAACAGTGCACACCTCCATCAAAGTTTGGAGAGTCAGCAAGTCAAAGACATAGCAGGGCTTATATAAGACTCATTTTTAGGAACTCATCTTGGGAAGCAGGAGTTGATAAGATAAGCAGAGCAAAAACAAGTGTTGGGCTTTACCTCCTACCCCTTCAAATATGGGGGAGGGCTTTAACTTTACCCTTCATAATTTACTATAGCCGTGTTTGAGATGACACCACAGTTATACAAGGGGGCTACAACTTCATGATAGGAATCTCAGTGAGTTTAGCCTCAGGAGCTGAATGGTTCCCCATCACATAAAAGGGAACAGATTGGTGATTTTACTGCCTATTAGTGCCAGAATTACTGAAATTATAAGTTTAACTATTTACATTTAACCAAAATAATATATCTACTGTAAACACAAGCCAGATTTCAGCCCTACTGTTTCACTGTTTCATAGATTCATAGCATCATAGGTTAAATTCTGAAACTTATGAAATGTTGACCTTTGTGCTGTAACCCTATAATGATATTCTGTACTTCTACATAGACACAAACATGCATACAAGATACACATACACACAAACATAACTATATATATATATATATATATATATATATATATATATATATATATATATATATATATATATAGGTAGATAAATAGATATGTCGGACAGCATGATGCCAGGGCACTTCTATGGGCTAGGCTTGTAAAGGCTTCAGGGCCATTAGCCTAGTACACACCTATTAAATTATGAATCTATGTAGACATAGATATAGATATAGATATAAATATATAGCTATAGATATAAATGGGTATATGTAAATTGATCTAACTCACATTGTATCGACTCATATACTCCCCGAAAAGAACTCATTAATCTCCAAAGACTGAGAACAGGATGTGCATGCTTCAGGCCATAATCGTGTAGCACACGAAAAGAAAATCAATCTTTTTTGCAGAGGAAGACCCCCCCCACCGCTTTTTATATATACAAACTCTGAGATTGCACAGTCATGGTGAAATGGCATATATCTCTTCCCTGCTATAATAGCAAACTTGCACCTGCACATAGATAAGTTGCTTTGTCAATCATCTTTGGAAGACCCTTTTAACACAGAGTGGAACCCCAATATGTATATATGGGTTTACTTAAAATGACCAACAGACCCAAAAGAAACAGCAGCACAAATGTCAATATGTCAGTAAAAATGCTCTGAGTAATAACCTCGGTGCATGCAAATCTGAAATGCATAAAAAAAATAAATAAATAAAAAAGTGTTTTGCAGTGGAGACGTTCCCTGCACTCCTCATAAGGGGCTGGACCCTCACACCTGTTGATAATTATATATGATAAGTATACAATCCAATGACATAAGGACAAACTATGTTGTTTGGACTCACAGAGGGGTTCCCAGTGGGGGTGGGTTTGCATCAGGGCTCAGATTTGAGCCCACGGCTATTCATACTGGTGATGGACTACATTAGTAAACAGGTCGGAGGGGACTGATCAATGAAGCTGCTGTGTGCAGATGATATGGAATTACAGGCAGATTCTGAATAAGAACTCAACAAGTGATAGGGGAATGGAATACAAAACTAAAGGGACATGAGATGGAACTGAGACAGTTGTAATGGCAGGAAATGGGGAAATCTGAAGAAACTAAAAATTGAGATAGAATGGAAAATAGTGGAACAGGTTAAGAGCTTCAAGTATCTGGGAGGGGAGGTTGAGGAGAAGGAAGGTCCAAATAATGAGGTCAAAGCTAGAATTAGAGGGGCTGCAGTCAACTGGCACAGAATTGGTACAGAGTGGCAGGGGTAGTGATTGATAGAAGAATGCCAAAGAAGCTGAAAAGTAAGGTGTACAAAACAGTGGTGTGATCAGTACTACTGTATGGTACAGAAACCTGGGCAGTGCAAGTAGAGCAGTCGAGGACGCTAGATGTGATGAGATGAAATATCTGAGATGAGTGGTAGGATGCACACTGTGGGACAGGTGAAGGAAAGAAGACATAAAAGCAGAAGCCCAAGTAGCTCCCACTGCAGCAAAGGTGAAAAAAAAAACAGATTACAATGGTTTGGGCACATGTGTAGGAAAGTAAAAGACAGTCTGTCGAAGGTGATTTGAGATAGACAGGAAGAAGGCAAAAGGAAAGGATGGCATAGAGCAAAGAGAAGAATGGATTGTGTGAGAAAACACCTTCATGACTGTTGAAGATGGCAGGAGAGTGGTATTGAATCTAGAGAGATGGTGACAGTTGAGGAGACACCCTGACCCCATAGTAGAAAATGAGAAAAAAGGGGATGATGATGAGTTAACTAATGTTTTATTTATTGAATTACATACGGATTTACATGTTCTGGTTTTAATTTATGAATTATTTCCTAAGATGGAAGAGTGCCAAAAGCCTTAGAAAGGTCAGGATAAAGAGTATGCAATAACAGTCACTTATCAAGTGCTGCTGTTACCTCTAAAAAGAATGCCACCAAATTTAAAAAGGCAAGAACTGCCTTTAACAAACTGATACTGTTCATTGTCTTTCATTAGTAGCCCCCCATCATAGGTTCATAGGTTCATAGGCTCATACTAGGCTATCTGCCCTAGGGCATTTATAAGCCTAGCCAGAGTGTGTTTGGCTTTCGCCACCCATTTTAAATTAATTTTGCTATGCCCTTTTTCGAGGTTAGTATACTGTGCCTATGTCTAACAGTGACACAGAAGTGATACCCGGGGTAAACCTATGATCTCCCATCCACTCATCAAGATTCCTCTTGAAGAGAGTCAATGAGGGACTCTGCCTAACCTGGACTGGGATTTTATTCCAGAATGAAGGGAGCCTCTGGGTTATGAATCTGTCTTTCCAGCATGTCCTATTTATTTCAGTGCTGAGGTTCAAGTCTCTCGAGCGTGTAGCTCAATGAGATTTGGATTTTCTGAGGTGCAGCATATCCATTAATTCCGGGTTGGACATGGCTTTATACGTCAGGCACAGATCGCATCTGAGCAGGCGGTATGCCACTGAGTAGAGCTGGAGTTTCTTTAACTGGGCAGCATATGGCATCTGTTTAAGCCCTTTGATCCTCTTGGTGAGGTACTTTTGGAGTCTTTCCAGTTGCTGCAGGTGTCTGGTAAGGTACATCCCAAAAGGGACATTGTACTCAATTATGGGCCTGATGAGGGATGAGTAAAGAGGCACAATGACCTCCCCTGATCTAGATGTGAATCCCTTCATGATTAGATGGGCTATATAAAATGTTTTTCTAACCACTTTGGCCACGTGGTTGTGAAATGAGAGATTGTTATCAACTTGGGTCCCCAGGTCCCTAATTACTTCTGTACTTAATGGATTACCACCTATGTGGTAATTTGTGGGCACTTTGTTTTTGCCAAAGGGGATGACTATACACTTTTTGGCATTTAGCTTGCGGCCATGGCTCTGGCACCAGTTGTCTGTTTCTATGAGGCCCTTTTGGAGGATGCTTGTGTCGGCTGGAGAGTCTATTATGGCACCCAGTTTGCAGTCATCTGCAAACTTGGTCAGCTACAGTCCTTCCGTGTTGGCCTGTACTTCCGAGAAATATATACCGAACAAGAGAGGTCCCAGGACTGAGCCTTGTGGGACGCCACTTGTAACTGGTTTGGAGTCTGACATGGCTCCAGCAATTCTAACCATGTAGGTTCTGTCCTTGAGCCAGTTTGCAACCCATCTAGTGACATAGGGGTTTATATTTAAGCTGGTGAGCTTATCTATAATGCCCGAGTGGGGTATTGTATCGAAGGCTTTTGCGAGGTCCAGGTAGGCTGTGTGGACCACCTTCCCCTCGTCAATGGCCTTGGTGACTGTTTCAAAGAAATCGACCAGGTTTAAGAGGCAGGATCTGCCCTTAACAAAGCCAAACTGGGTAGGATCCAGTGTCTGTAGGTCCCCAATATCTTTATTTACGAGGTCCATGATGATCCTTTCCATAGCTTTGCAGACCAAGCTAGTCAGGCTTATGGGGCGATAGTTTCCAGGATCCGTTGAGGCACCACCTTTGTGGAGAGGGACCACTGTTGCTGTACACCACTCTTTGGGTACATATCCTGTAGTGAGGCTGAGATTGAACATTAGTTTTAGGTTTGGGTTTAGCTCTTCTTGGAGTTCATGTAGGACGCAGCCCGGGACACCGTCTCGTCCCATTGATGCTGTGTTTTTTGCTTTGGAGAGGGTGGCTCTTACCTGAGCATCTGAGATGTCAGGGGGGCAGCACTCTGCTGGGATAGATATTTGCCCTTTTGGTGGGGGGGGGAGTTTGTGCTGAACCTGTGAGCTAGGATGTTGGCAATGTCTGTGGGTTCAGTGTATTTTTTGTTATTTTGGACTAATTCTGAGCATATCTGGGAATTCCCACCCAGGTTCCTAACATAACTAAAGAAAGCCTTGTGATTATCCTTAGTGTCCTGTCCAATTTTTCTCTTGAAGCTGGCCTTAGACGATTTTATGAGTGCCCGTAGTTTTTTGCTAATACTGATCAGAGATGCCTTCCCTTTTTGGGATTTTGCTCTATCATGTAGTATCTTCCTCCTTCTATTGTATAGTTTGTTTATGGCTGGGGTCCGCCAGACAGGATGTCTGCCTTTGGAGGATTGGGTCTTGGTTTTATTTGGGATTGCATGATCCATGCATTCCTGAAGGTGCTCATAGAATGCGTTTATAAAGGATTCTGCGGTCTGGGCTGTATTTTCCACAGGCCCGGGGGCTTTGAAGTATTCCACTTTGGTTTTGAGGAGTGTGAAATTTGCTTTAGAGAAGTTTTTCACTGTGGTTTTTTTTGGGCAGGGGGTGGGGTCAGGATCTGAATATCCAGTGAGATTAGTTTATGGTCTTATCTTACCAGTGAGGGATACACTTCTGGTCTGGAGCATAAAGTCCCCATGTTGGTGATGATCAGGTCCAGTATGTTTTCCCCTCTTGTGGGAGTGGTAACAAGTTGTTCCATAGCGTTTGAGTTTATAAATTCTAGGAACCTTTGGGCTAGGGTGATGGAGCTAGAGTAATGCTCCCAGTCTATGTTTGGGTAGTTGAAGTCACCCAATATAATGGTGTTTGGAGAGACCTTCATATGTTCCAGTGTTCTCAGGAAGGCCAAGTGGGGTTCCCGGGTTTGGGAGTAGCAGGCTATAAACTGGAAGGCAGTTTTACCCACTGTTAGTTGCACATGGATAGTCTCTGATGCTTCGTGCTGTGCCACCAACCTGGAGGTGTGGGTATCTTTGACGAATATTGATACTCCGCCTCCTTTTGTGGTTCGGTCCAAGTTTTGGGGCCGAAAAGCATGGTATGAGGTATAACCTGGTAGTGCTGGGGTGCTCTCGGGAGCCTTGAACCAGGTTTCTGTTACTGCACAGATATCGATGTTCTCCATGCTAAGGAGAGTTTCGAGTGCGTGCATCTTGAGGTTTAGACTTCTGGCATTCAGTACCATTACTCTTAGTTTCTTATCCCTTTTGATACCTATGTAGGTGGGTTTGTCTTTTGAGCCTTGCCTAAAAAAGGCACTATGGGGGTAGCAAGAGCCTTTGCCAATATCCAAAAGCCCAGGGGTGACAGGTGCAAGCCGTCCCTAGTGAAGCATCGTGGCTTATCGAGTATGTCATCCCAGGCTGACAGGCATTGGATCCCCTTTGAATGATACCAATACTTAAGCCAATTGTTGAAATTGATCATCTTGTCTTCATATTGTGGCATTATTCTTGGTGAGGGTAAGATGCTACTCAAGGTTAGGGTCATACTGGCTTGGGCTACATGCTCAGAGAGCTCCTCTATGTCTCTTTTCATGTAGTCCAGGGAGGTATGTCTCAGGTCATTCACACCAGCATGGACAATGACTGAGTCATATTTGTACTTGCCTTGGAGTGACCTGAGTGCTTGTGTTATGTGGCGGATCCTAGCACCCGACAGGCAGCTCACTGTGACCTTCTCCTTGTTCAGCCTGGTGAGCGGGACGTTAGTATGCTTGACGATAGAGTCACCTATTACAAGTGTATCAGGTGTGTTGTTTAGCCTTAAGGGTTTTGACTGTTCAGCACACTGGCTTTGTGAGCTATGTGTTGCACGTGTTTTGTTTTGGGGTAGCGGTTGCTTGGGTGTCTGCTTTAGAGGTCTCTGCTGCTTAGGCAGATTTTTATTTAGAGCCTCTGAGTATGTTTTTGTGTGTTTATGTGTTTGGTTTGCTGTCGTGGTAGGTCTATGTGAGACTGGAATTGTAGTGAGTGTGGTTTCCTTCTCCTTCTGTCTGGTTACGCCAGTACTGAGTTGAGAGAGCTTAGCCTCCAATTTGGCTATATGGTTGCATCTCTCACATGTGTTGGAATTTGTTGGCAGGAGGAGAAGGTTGTCTGTGTACATGAGGCAGTTGTAACATTGCCTCAAGATTCCCAGATTCACCAGCTGGACTGGAGAGGAGATTGACAACTGACCTTTGGACATGCTAGAATAGTATTGGGAATTCCTTTATAATTGAAAAAAAGGCCAATGGGGAACAAGGTACTCAAGGGGAGTTTGTGAGGGTGTAGTGCTTTTAATTTTTTAGTGCCGACTTATATAATTACTTTAGTGAGCAAGTGCCAGGTAACTTAAATGCAATGTGTTACAGGTAACTTAAATGCAAAAACTACAATCAATAACTTTCTTTCAAGTGAAACAAGAAAATAAGTACAGTAAGCAATGCAGATATCACTAGGGATCCACAGAAGTGCTGAAAAGCCGCGTTTTAGGTGGAATTAGCGTTTTAGGGAAATAACAAGCAAACAAACAACAAGCATACAAACAAAGCTAGATTCAGCAGGCCTGGATCTAGTCTATGCTACAGCAAACAAGGTGTACCAATTTCAGTAAGAAACAGTTCAAATATGCAGGCACTATAAGCCTTTAACCAGAAATTCCCAGCTCAGAAGGGCAGAGTCCAGCCTCTCCTCCCACAAGAGTGCAGACCACGAACCTTCTTAATGTAAAATAACTGGCCTGAAGCCCAAGTGCTTAAACCAGAACTAATACACTTTTAGAATAACAGACAGTGAGCCCTCAATCAGCATTTCCCAACTTAGAAGGATGTAAGCTACCTGTCCTGCCACCACCGTGCAGGCCACAAACCTTTGTAATGTAAAACAACTGGTCTGAAGCCCAAGTGCTTAATCCAAAAGACTTAGAATGATAGCTACACTTTAATCAAGTTACTACCAAGCAGTAATAAATACAATTGAATACTTTAAAGAATGCCTGGATTAGTGCTCAAATTATACAAACAAAGCTCGATTCAGCAGGCCTGGATCTAGAGTATGCTACAGCAAACAAGGTGTACCAATTTCAGTAAGCAGCAGTTCAAATATGCAGGCACTATTAGCCTTTAACCAGAAATTCCCAGCTCAGAAGGGCAGAGTCCACCCTCTCCTTCCACAAGAGTGCAGACCACAAACCCTCTTAATGTAAAATAACTGGCCTGAAGCCCAAGTGCTTAAACCAGAATTAATACACTTTTAGAATAACAGACACTGAGCCCTCAATCAGCAGTTCCCAACTTAGAAGGATGTAAGCTACCTGTTCTGCCACTACAGTGCAGACCACAAACCTTCCTAATGTAAAACAACTGGTTTGAAGCCCAAGTGCTTAAACTAAAAGGCTTAGAATGAGTTACACCAAGCAGTAATAAATACAATTGAGTACTTTTAAGATGACGCAAAAGCAAAATAAAGTAGGAAGAAATACAAATACTGTAAAAGCAGATAACATTTTTTTTAAGTGGGAAGAGAGAAAGGAAAGAGAGAAAGGAGTAGCAGAAACTAAGCTGATTGGCCTTCTCAAATGTTCTCCCTGTACTGGGTAGAATGAGGTAATGACACTAGACTGGGAGGAAGGTCCCAGATCAAATTTACACTAGGGGCGGGCAACTGCAAAGCCACCAACTATAAAAACACTATACCAACAGGGAGGGAGGGTGAGAATAAAACTGCAGAAATGTTTCTCACAGCTGAAAAGCAGCAGTGAGCCTTTAAGTTTTAAACAGCTAAAGGAGCCTCTAGAAAAAAAAGAGTTTAACTACAACAAGTTATCAGAAACAAACAACCCAACAGATGCTTAATAAAAGTGGACAATTTCCAGTTAATACCTCACACACCGTGAAACTAGCTAGAAAAATACACAGTACACAAAGTGCTATAAATAACAAAGAAATAAAGAACAAAATAAACAAAAAACAGGATACTTAATGTTATATATTATAGCTCCAAGTTTCCACAGTGTCCTTCCTTCGAACAGTTCAGTGTGAAATGGCAGAACACTCACAACTGAACTTCTTAGGTAACAGAAAGTTGAAACCTGAGACAGCTTTTAAGAAAGAAATCTCAAAAGAACCAGTGAGGTGCTTAGTCTAAGCTGTAGTCCAGGTGACCTCAGTCAGCCAATGACCTCAAACAATTCTCTCTCACTGAAATGCCTGATGGCTTTGGCTAAACCAAGATTTCCCTGAATATGTGCTCAGACACACAGCCTCCACAAACACTAGGCCCAAATACAAGCCTGAATATGGAAATGCTACAAATATCCCCACTACTTAGAACAAACTGCAGAAATGTTTCTCACAGCTGAAAAGCAGCAGTGAGCCTTTAAATTAAAGTTTTAAACAGCTAAAGGAGCCTCTAGAAAAAAGAGTTTAACTGCAACAGGTTATCAGAAACAAACAACCCAACAGATGCTTAATACAAGTGGACAATTTCCAGTTAATACCTCACACACAGTGAAACTAGCTAGAAAAATACACAGTACACAAAGTGCTATAAATAATAAATAATAATTTTATGTAAGCTCTGTTATGACATTTGTCGCAATTTTACATAGAGTGCTGGTCAAGTTCTTGGGCTTAAAATACCTGACTGCCAACCTTATTGACAATCTACTAATGTTCTTGTTTGGGTATTTTAGACTATAGTGCTGAATCTCTCACACTTTGGTCTAAGATGCCATCATATTTATAAAGTTATCATGTTAGGTATATGCTGGACAGCACTCCTGGATGTGTTCAAACATCTGAATAATGCCTTCAGCAAACCAAACATCTATTCATTCAAATTCTTAGTCAACTTTTTTATTTTGCTATGTGACACTTTGGTAGAATAATGACAACTGTGGCTAGGCACCATTAGCCAAATAACCATGGTTACCTAAAAGACATAAATCCTACCTCTCTTTAACAAGTAATACAGATTTATCTGAATACACACAAGCTAGGTGTCATTTGGAATCTGTGTCTCAAATCACAAGTGTTTTACTTGAGTGACATTTGCATTATAGTATCATCTGCTCCTCACACATCAACAATTCAGTGAATCGCATCCTTTCTGTCTTTTGTTTGAAATGGAGGGGGCTTTGTTGATGCGTGTGTCTGACTGATGGTACTAAGCACTGGAGGGAGGGACACAGTGTTGAAGGAAAAATTCCATGGCAGCATGGCACTCAGCTATTGTTTTGTAGAACTGTGTTTCTCAGCCTCAAAACATGTGCCAAGCAAGAATTTATCAAACCCTCAGGAGCCTGTGGTGAGGACCTCCCCCCCAGAGGACCCCCCCCAGTACCAACATGCAGTACTAGATGCCCCAAATGGAAGTATATCTAGAAAAAAGGCGCAATTTTATTTGTAAAGGGACTGCATTACTCCACTGGCTGTGTGCAGTAATGCCTGCTGAACCCTTTCCATCTGGTACCAGTTTAAAATGTCTTGATCTGACACCTCATCTAACTATAACTGCTAGCACCTCCAAGATGCTTATCTCACTGCAGGTTATGCAGCAGATGACAACAGCTCTTCTGTCACCAGGGCATTCACTTGCATTATACTTACTGATAAAATTGATAATGTTTCTGGCTCTTTCTGCTAAGGTACAATGGAAATGTCTGCAGCCACTGCCAGCTATTAGTTCCATTTTATAAGCGGACAGTGTGCTGCCATGCCTTACAAGATAAAGTGTATGACTGGCGTCTTCACTTACATATAGTTTTTTAGGATACATCATTTTTATTATAGGTTCATAGGTGTTTACTAGGCTAATGACCATAAGGGCATTTTTAAACCTAGCCATGCATTCCAAATATCTGACAAGTTCTGATACCCTTGATAAGTGAAAGCAGGGGCTTGGGAGATGAAACATTTACAAGCTAGGACCTGGGAGATTAACAATTTACAGGTTGCCAGTGTCCATTAGAGACATAGGGATGAATTTCCTGTTCCCCATCCAACTGTCCAAGTTGCACTTGGATTGGGTTAGGGAGGAACTCTGCTTCACATGGATGGGGAGCGTGTTCCATAGACGGGGTAGTCTCTGGGATACATACCTATCTTTCCAGCAGGTCCTATTTATAACACAGGCAAGGTTAAGTCTTTAGAATGGGTAATTCTGGTGCTGTTTGTTTTGCGGATATGCAGGAGGTCCATCAGAGTGGGGTCTGACAATGCCGTATATGTCAGGCATAGATCTACCCTCAAAGGCCTGTAGGAGACAGAATACAGGGATAGTGCCTTGAGACGGTTTGCATAGGACATTTTACTTAAGCCCTGTATTATTTTATTGAGGAACCTCTGTGGGCATTCCATTTGTTGGATATACCTGGTTAGGTACATACCACAGGGGGCATTGTACTCAATGATTGGTGTAATGAATGCTGGATATAGTGGAACAATGACTTCTTTGGACTTAGATGCCATACCTTTGTTTATAAGGTGCACAGCATAGAAGGATTTCCTCACTCCTGTAGACACATGATGGCCAAATTACTATTCATGTGTGTCCCTAAGTCCCTGACTACTGGGTCAACTCTAAGGGGTGTATTGTCAATGCAATAGTTACCAGGGGGCGGATGACTTTCCGAAGGCTACTATTATGCATTTCTTGGCATTTAGTTTTAGTCCATGGCTCTGACGCCAGTTGTTTGTCTGTGTCAGCCCTTCCTGGAGAACTCCTCCTGTGGTAAGATAGGTTGAGTGATGAGCTGTAGTACAGCTGGTCCTGGGTCCAAGTCTTGGGTAGTGATACCTTTTGGAGGTTGGGGATTGGCATAATGGTTAAATTGTTTTGAGTTGGGGTTTGGCATAATGGTTAAGGTGTTTACCTTACATATAAAAGGTACAAGGTCTGATTCTTAGCTTTGGGACATATGGCCAGGCTTAAAAAGGTCCTCTAGGAGTCACTGGTCTAGTAGTCATATATCAAAATGTGTGGGATTCAATGACAGCTCTTAATTTGCAATCATCTGCAAATTTAGTCAGTCAGATACCACTGACATTGGCCTTGACTTCAGAGAAGTAAATGTCAAAAAGGAGCAGTCCAAGGACTGATTCCTGAGGGACTCCACTTGTGACTGGCCTCTTTGTAGAGGTGGACTCCCCAATTATAACTTCCTAGGTCCTGTCTGTGAAACAGTTGGCTATCCACCAGGTGACATATGAGTTTGTACCAAATCTTTTGAGTTATCATAGGATCATAAGAGGTAATTTTAAGCCTAGCTGTTTCATCTCAATGTAATACTATAGATACTCTAGTCAATATCCAGGATTGTATTTTGACTGCCCATGTCCAGGAAGGTTGTGGACATTATCCTCAGTAGTCATTTCCTTCCACACAGCTTAAAATCATTATGACCATCACTTTCAATTCTTCACTTGCAAATGATGATAAATGTTTATGTACATACATTTGAACCAAACAAACATCTAAATGAAAATATATAAATAACAAAATAAATAAAAAGTTTAATAAAATACAATAAAAATGACCACTTGACAATGAAAAACAACATTTATCTTATGCATAATCATTTTAGCTACTTCCCCACAGGTTTCCCCATACTTCCATTAATTGTAGTCCTACACCATTCTGCATGCTTCTTCGTCTCAATCTAATTTTACCTTCCTATTGTATCACTATTATCCTTTTATGGTATTCAGTCCTCTAACCTTTAACCTCTGTCTACATCTCTTTGCAATATTCATTTGCATATAGTGAACATAGTCTCTGTTTTGGAGACTCAAGCTAATGTCATAAAATGGAGCTTGATGAATACCAATTTATCTTGTTACAGCTTTTCAATTTTAACACTCCTTGACAATGTTTATCAATGTTTTAGTAATATAGCAAGAGAGATTTTCATCCAATAAGTCTTGTCAAACTTATAGTTGCTTCTCTTCTCCATGGTTGCACAGAGACAGAGTCAGTGTACATAATCATGGGGGTGGCTTGCACCTTGTGAAAAATTGATAGCTTTTTTGTCAGGTATTTAGAAGTTGGAATTTGTAAGGGAACCCTGTCAAACATCATATGACATATATGTCAGGATGGCCAAGCGGTCTAAGGCACTGCCTCTGGGAATCCCACTTCTGATAAATATATTTTAGGGTTGGGAGGGTGGCCTAATGGGTACGGTGTTTGCCTTACAAACACAAGGTGCAGGGTTTGAGTCTCACAAGGGATAATTGGCTAGGCTTACAATGGCCCGCAAGGGCAGTTAGCTTAGTACTAATCTATGAATCTATGAATCAACAAGTTTGGGTCAGTTCCTTAACCTGAGTATAAATTATTTTGGCATCTGTCCATTATTTATCATTCTGTACAACTTTTTCGTCATATAGGCTCATTGGTTCATAGGTGTATACTAGGCTAACGACCACTAGGGCCCTTATAAGCATAGCCATGCAACACAAATGTGACTCACAAATTTGATTTATATATGCAAGTTTTACTGACAGCCTCTGTCCATCAGACACAGAGGCACCAGACCAGGGGTGAATATCTGATTACCCATCTATTCATCTAAGATGCACATAAATAGGGTTACAGAAAAACTCAGCTTCACATAGATGGGAAGCCTGTTCCAGAGAATGGGAATTCTCGGAAAAACATATCTGTCTTTCTGCATGTACAAACAAAATTTGATCTAGTAGTTCTGATGTTGTTTGTTTTGTGGAATCTGCATGAGGTTCATTGAAACAGGGTCCAGCGATGCCTTATACACCAGTCAAAGATCACCCCTCAGATGTGTGCAAGGAAGACACAGGGCTTTGAGGCAATCAGAATAGGGCATTGTGTTTGGCCCCTGTATTCTTTTTATAAGGAACCTTTGTGGACATTACAGTTGCTGCATGCGTCTATTAAGGTACACACTGAAGGGCCATTATACTCTATGATGAGTCTGATGAGGGCCAAGTACAGTGGTATGATGACCTCTCTGGACCTAGATGCCATGCCCTTCTTACTATCTTGGACACATGTTGAAGAAGGCTAGATTACTATATACATGACTTCCCAGATCCCTAACTAGTGAATCAATTTTAAAGGGTATTTTATTGATGACACAGTTACCTGGGGTGACCGACTTCCCAAAGGTACTATAATGCATTTCTTGGTATTGAGTTTTAAGCCATGACTTTGTCACCCAACTTTTGACAGTTAGCTTAGTTAGACCTTCCTGAAGGGTGTTCTAATTTTGTCGTGATTCAATGACTGCTCACAGTTTGCAATCATCTGCAAACTTGGTTAACCAGAGGCCTTTGATATCGACTTTGACATTGAGAAGACAATGTTAAAGAGGAGACGACCCGGCACAAAGCCCTGTGGGACTTCAGTAGTGAGCGGCATCCTTGTAGAGATGGCCTCACTAATGCTAACCTCTTGAGTCCTATCCATTAGGCAGCTAGTTATCCAGCATGTTATAAATGGGTTTATTCCTAGTTCCATAGGTTTATTAACAATGCCTGAGTGGGATATTGTATCAAATGCGTTAGCCAAATTTAGGTAGGTAATATGCACCTCTTTCCCCTCATCTATTGTATTAGTAACCTTTTCAAAGAAGTCCACCAGGTTTGGTAAGCATGACCTTCATTTGTTAAAGCCGACTGGGATGGATCCAGAGTCTTGAGGTTTGCTACGTCCTTGTTGATTATTTCCATGATAATTCTTTCTATGGCTTTGCAAATAAGACTAGTCAGACTAATTGGTCTATAGTTTCCAGGACTGTTGGAGGTCCTCCCTTATGAAAGGGGATGACTGTCACAGCCCTCCACTCTCATGGCACTATTGTTTTATGACTATTGTTAAATAATGACTCCAGGAGTCCTGATAAGTCATATTTTAGACTGTTCAGGAGGCATCCAGGGCATGTTATCAAGGCCCACTGCATCTGTGTTCTTAGCTTTAGCCAGTGCAGCCAGTACATTCTCCCTATTTATAGTTGTAAGGGTTATGTTTGAGGGTATTTCTTGGGGGATGGTTGGGGTTGAGGGGGGTAAAGTTAGAACTAAAATTGTCCAATCACAGGTTTGCTATATCAGCAGGCTCAGTGAATGTGTCACCATTAACAACCAGTTCGGACCTCCCACAAGGCTCAGTCCTGGGACCTCTCTTGTTCGGTATATATTTCTTGGAGGTACAGGCCAACATGGAAGGACTGTGGCTGACCAAGTTCGCAGATGACTGCAAACTGGGCACCATAATCGACTCTCCAGCCAATACAAGCATCCTCCAAAAGGCCTCATAGAAACAGACAGCTGGTGCCAGAGCCATGGCCTCAAGCTAAATGCCAAAAAGTGTATAGTCATCCCCTTTGGCAAAAACAAAGTGCCCACAAATTACCACATAGCTGGTAATCCATTAAGTACAGAAGAAGTAATTAGGGACCTGGGGACCCAAGTTGATAGCAATCTCTCATTTGACAACCACGTGGCCAAAGTGGTTAGAAAAACATTTTATATAGCCCACCTAATCATGAAGGGATTCACATCTAGATCAGGGGAGGTCATCGTGCCTCTTTACTCGTCCCTCATCAGGCCCATAATTGAGTACAATGCACCTTTTGGGATGTACCTTACGAGACACCTGCAGCAACTGGAAAGACCCCAACAGTACCTCACCAAGAGGATCAAATGGCTCAAACAGATGCCATATGCTGCCCAGTTAAAGAAACACCAGCTCTACTCAATGGCATAACGCCTGTTCAGAGGCGATCTGTGCCTGACGTATAAAGCCATGTCCAACCCGGAATTAATGGACATGCTGCACCTCAGAAAATCCAAATCCCATCAAGCTACGTGCTCGAGACTTGAACCTCTGCACTGAAATAAATAGGACATGTTGGAGGGACAGATTCATAACCCAGAGGCTCCCTTCACTCTGGAATAAAATCCCAGTCCAGGTTAGGCAGAGTCCCTCATTGACTCTCTTCAAGAGGAATCTTGATGAGTGGATGGGAGATCGTAGGTTTACCCCGGGTATCACTTCTGTGTCACTGTTAGACAGAGGCACAGTATACTAACCTCGAAAAAGGGCATAGCAAAATAAATTTAAAATGGGTGGCGAAAGCCAAACACATTCTGGCTAGGCTTATAAATGCCTTAGGGCAGATAGCCTAGTATGAACCTATGAACCTATGAACCTATAAGATTTCTGATATAACTATTATATCATCATTCTCTTTCGGCTTTTCCCGTTAGGGGTCGCCACAGCGGATCATCTCTTTCCATTTCTTCCTATCCTCTGCATCTTGCTCTGTCATGTCCTCTCTCACCACGTCCATAAACCTTATCTTAGGCCTTCCTCTATTCCTCTTACCTGGCAGCTCCATCCTTAGCATCTTTTTCCCAATATACCCATCATCCCTCCTCAGCACATGTCCAAACCAAGTCTCTCTTGCTTTGTCTCCAAACTGTCCAACATGAGCTGACCCTCTAATATATCGATTCCTAATCCTATCCATCCTAGTCACACCGATTGCAAATCTTAACATCTTTAACTCTGCCACATCCAGCTCTGACTCCTGCCTTTTGTCAATGCCACTGTCTCCAACCCATATATAGCTGGTCTCACTACACTCTTGTAGACCTTCCCTTTCACTCTTACGGATACCCGTCTGTCACAAATCACTCCTGACACTCTTCTCCACCCATTCCACCCTGCCTGTACTCTCTTCTTCACCTCTCTTCCACATTCGCCATTACTCTGAACTGTTGATCCCACCTTTACCAACTCTACTCCCTGCATCCTCACCATTCCTCTACCCTCCCTCTCATTTACACACATATATTCTGTCTTAGCCCTGCTGACCCTCATTCCTCTGCTCTCTAGAGCATATCTCCACCTCTCCAGAGTCTCCTCAACCTGATTCCTACTCTCACTACAGATCACAATGTCATCTGCAAACATCATAGTCCACGGGGCCTCCTGTCTGATCTCATCTGTCAACCTGTCCATCACCACTGCAAATAAGAAAGGACTCAGAGCTGATCCTTGATGTAATCCCACCTCCACATTAAGCGGATCTGTCACTCCCACTGCAGTGCTCACCACTGTCACACTACCCTCATTACATATCCTGTACCACTCTTCTTCTCTGCCACTCCTGACTTCCTCATACAATACCACAACTCTTCTCTAGGCACCCTGTCATATGCTTTCTCCAAGTCTACAAAGACACAGTGCAACTCCTTCTGACCTTCTCTGTATTTCTCCATCAACACTCTCAGAGCAAACATTGCATCTGTAGTGCTCTTTCCTGGCATGAAACCATACTGCTGATCACTAATCATCACCTCCCTTCTTAACCTTGCTTCCACTACTCTTTCCCATAACTTCAAGCTGTGACTAATCAGTTTTATCCCTCTGTAGTTACTGCAGCTCTGCACATCACCCTTATTCTTAAAGATAGGCACCAAAACACTTGTTCTCCACTCCTCAGGCATCCTCTGACTTTCCAAAATTTCATTAAACAATCTAGTTAGAAATTCCACTGCCATTTCTCCTAAGCATCTCCATGCTTCCATTGGTATGTCATCTGGGCCAACAGCCTTTCCATTCTTCATCCTCTTCATAGCTGCCCTTACTTCCTCCTTGCTAATCTGCTTCACTTCTGATTCACTATCCCACATCATCCAACCTTCTCTCTCTCTCATTCTCTTCATTCATCAGCCTCTCAAAATACTCTTTCCATCTACTCAACACACTCTCCTCTCTTGTGAGTACCTTTCCCTCACTATCCTTTATCACCCTTACATGCTGCACATCTTTCCCAGCTCTGTCCCTCTGTTACAGGTCCTTTTCTCCCTCTTTAATCCCAATCTCCTCGCATAACCTCCATATGCCCTATCCTTTTTTTTTGCCCTCTCTCTTTGCCATCGCGCTCATCTCCCTTATACTCATGTCTACTTTCTTCATCTCTTTGGCCCCACTCTTCTCTTCGCCAGCCTCTTCCTCTGTATACTCTCCTGTACTTCCTCATTCCACCACCAGGTCTCCTTGTCCTCCTTCCTCTGTCCAGATGTCACACCAAGCACCTTTCTAGCAGTCACCCTTACTAGTTCTGCTGTAGTTACCCAGCTATTCGTAACTCTCCACTGCCTCCCAGTGCCTGTCTTAACTCTTCCCTAAACTCCACTTCACAATCACCCTTTTTAACTTCCACCATTTAATCCTTGAAACATTCCTCCTCCTCTTCTTGATCACCAACGTCATTCTACATACCACCAATCTATGCTGCTTAACTACACTTTCCCCTGCCACCACTTTACAGTCTCCAATCTCCTTAAGACTGGCTACATAGTATATAATCAACTTGTGAGCATCTTCCTCCACTCTTGTCGTCACCCTATGCTCCACCCTCTTCTTAAAATCGTATTCACCACAGCCATCCATAGCCCTTTACAAAAAAATCCACAATCATCTGACCTTCATTTCTCCTCCTTACACCCATACTACCCATCACTTCCCTCATCCCCTCTGTTCACTTCACCAACATGCCCATGCCCATAATCACTAGTCTCACCCTGGGTACACTCTCCACAACTTCATCCAACTCACTCCAAAATTTCTTTTCTTTCATTCGCCACACCCAACTTGAGGAGCATATGCACTAACAACATTCATCATTACACCATCAATTTCGAGCTTCATAAACATCACCGGTCAGACACTCTCTTCACGTCTAAAACACTCTTGGCATATTGTTCCTTTAGTATAACCCCTACCCCATTTCTCCTGCTATCCACACCATGATAAAACAATTTGAACCCGTTTCCTAAACACCTGGCCTTACTTCCCTTCCATCTGGTCTCTTGCACACACAATATATCAACCTTCCTTCTCTCCATCATATCAGCTAGCTCTCTTCCTATACCAGTCATACTGCCAACATTCAAAGTTCCTACCCTCACTGCTACACTCCTAACCTTCCTCCTATCTTCCTGCCTTCGGGCACGCCTTCGCCCTCCTCTTCTCCTTCCTTATATCAATATATATAATATATTTTATTTGGAAGGCTATCTTAACCTCAAAGCTGGCTTTGTTTGACTTAAGATTAGAAAGTTTTTATCTTTATGGAAATTACACTTTCTTGATTTTTGCCATAATTTTTTTTTCTTTTGTGATACATCCTGTTTAATTTGGGATGCCACCAAGGCAGTATAGCAGTCTATATGCAGCCATTGCCATGGCTGCACAGACTTTCTGGGAGCAATTCAGTAGGCTGATGTGTTCTCAGGGTTTGGAGGGGCATTGAATTTGGCAAACCATCCCTTTTTAAAAGGTAGTTTCCCTTGTAATAGTTTCTAACTGTTACTGATTTTGATTTTGAAAGAGACTGCTTTATGATTGGACCTGACCAGGAAGGATAAGACATGGGGGGGGGGTACAGCATTCTCACATATTTGTGAGTACGAGTTACAGTTTGTTGGACCCTCTAGCGGTTGTATTCATTATTTGGTCAAGGGTATTTGGATTTTCGAAGTCCAGAAATCTCTGTGCCTGCTGATTTGAGGCCATGTTGGATACTCAGTCTATAGGCTACTTAAAGTCTCCCATGAGTAGGATGCTAGGATGTATAGTAAGTGTCTCCAGTAGGTCTTGAGTATGTACTTTAGTTACGTGAAAGCACTTGTCCATATTGACTGATTAAATTGTTCTTGATTTTACAGCCGTGGTGTTCCTTCAGTTTTTTTATGCTCATAGGTCTGAGTATGTATAGTAAGCTTCTTAGGACATGGAGGGCAATCTTTGGCAGGCTAGTTTTTGGTACAGGATTTTGTTAATAGTGATCTGCACATGGAGGAATTCTAGCACGTTATCCTGTTTGACCATCCTGGAGGTATGCTTGTTACTGATGTATATTGAGACACCTCCACCTTTAGCCCTTGTCTGTGCAGCTACTGGTCTAAAAGTGTGGAAAGCACTAAAACCTTGCACTGCTGGGGTACTGTGCCACTTCAAATCATGTCTCGGCAACTGCAGAGATGTCTATATTCTTAAGTATGAGGAGAGCTTGGAGGGAGTGTAGTTTTTATTCAAGTTCATGGCACTGAGCAGTAATTCCTTGAGGTTCAGTTTAGTTGATTTTACTATGTCAGCAAGTTTATCAGTTTGGCATTGCCTAAAAAAGCCACTATGGGGATGGATAACATTTTAGCCAGTATTCAAAATTCTAGAATGGGGACAGGTGCAGACCATTCTTGGCAAAGCAAGTTACATGCTAACTGTGCCCTCCCAAGCTGACAAATATTAAATCCTCTTAGAATGAGGCCAGAAAGACAGACAATTTTTTAAATCAATCATATTTTGCTCATATTGTAGCACTATCCTTGGGGATGGTAATATGCTGCACAATGCATTGTGACATCATCCTCTGTGATACATTGTATCATTGTATCATCCTCAGTGAGGGTAATATGCTGCTCAATGATAGGTTTGTAGTAGCCTGAGACACATAGTCTGAGGGCTCTATAATGTGTCTTTTCATGATGTCCATGGAGGTACATCTCAGATCATTTACAGCTATATGGACTTTGATGAAATCATACTGGTACATGTGGTGACAGAAAATAGCAATGAAAGAGGGACTTTGGAAATCAGATTACCATAAGCGGCAGAGACCAGACAGACACAACAGGAAAAGGGTAGGAGGAAAATCAAGGAAGAAGCAGGATAGCGAGAGAGAGAGAGAGAGAGAGAGAGAGAGAGAATCAAATAAAGCTAATTCAGAAATTTCAGTTTAATGTCTCAGTTGGGGATGGGGCAGATACAATAGCAGGGGAACAGAAAGGCACTGGAATGCAAAGAGATAAATGACGAGCAGAATATAAAGCCACAGGAGCAAAACTGGAATATCAACAACTGTAAAAACATTGAAGCGCAAATCCTGGAGCAGAAAAAAACAATACTTTCACTATCGTAATTCTACTACAGTTTAAAATACTAGGCTATGCAGAAATTTACACGGTTTATGGAAAAGTACAGCAATAAATATTACTTGCCTGTGTTCTTCACTTCTTTTCACTAAAGGAAACAGCTACATTTGTTTGTATTATATTTACACCCTGATAACACATTTCACATGCACTCAATAAAAAATATGCCATTTTGTTGACAACGAATTTCCCTTCAGATTTCATAATGCTTTTAATGTCATTCCCACTCTACAGGACATAATTCTGTTCTCTTCAGATCTTATGAACTGAGACATCAGTTTATGCAATGCAAAATTCTCTGTTGAAATGCACAAGTGATTAATTTTCATAAACCTTTAGAACTTTATGTTCACAATTACCTGCTTCAGGCTGTCCTTCTGTAACAATCTTCCGGTAATGGTTTAGTAATAACTTTCATAAATATCTGGCTATTTTTATTCTTGTCATCTGAGAACTAGTTATAGTAAAGCTTCATATAAAAAGAACCATACCAACTTTGGAACTGTATTTATTTTTTTTTATTTGTTTGATTGTTTAGCTTTCATGACTGGACAGGGAGGATGGTAAATCTGACCTTTTCCAGCCATGAATCTCGTCACCATGGGATGCATATAAACAGTAGGCAATTTCCAATCAGATGCATTTTAAACAGTTTTACAGGGAATTAACAGATTTGAACTGAGTAATTCAAATGTATGATACACATTTGACAGGTTTTACAGAACTGGAAGTTTACTATTGACCATATCAGAATTATATTATTAATATAACAGTCAAAAAGCTTTTATGATGCAAAGACAGATGTGCTGCAAAAAGTTCTTCAAAGATATATTTAGATAATTAATTTCAAGCAGATTTTTTTTCAAACAATGGAGGTGGAGAAGAAACAACATATGTGGAAGATGTAGAATGGGGAAACAATTGTCATGTGGGATTTTGAATAAAACATGTGCATGGAGTAGTTGAATTAAGATGCATAGGCAGGGAATTTTGAGAAGATGCTAAGGCTGATTCCTTGAAATTGTTGAAGGTGGTGCAGAGTGTCTTATTAATTGAGCTAATCTGAAGAAGTAGCTATTTTAAATCAAGGTTGTTGGAGTGCATGGATGCTCAACATATGAGATAGAATTCATACATAAATGCTATGCAGGTGTGCAGATCTAGTAAAGATGTCACTGTGCAATTAGCCACAGAGCTAATTTGACATGTATTAGGCAATGAATAGTACCAGCATTCTGAGCTAAAAACCTCAGAATTAAAACAGGATAAAGAGCACTAAAGTGTTCTGTGGCAGGAGCAGCGTTAGAGCAGGACAAGTGACTGGCAGGGTGGTCATCACAACTAAGAAAGGATAGAGAAACTGAGCCGAGCACAATGTAGCACCCCACAGCTGCATCTCATAAACATTGGGATTAAGACGGGCAGCACAGTTACAACTATATAGACCAATGTGGATGTGCACAGCAAAGTCAGCCCTGCTCATCATAAGAATGGATTGGAAATGTACAGTAGCCTGGCACTGAGATGGTACTCTTCCCTCTGCTGTGATAGGGGCTCCTGCCTTTTGTGATACTCAGTCACTTTATACTGTCACTCTGTCACCACTGGAAAACAAAGTGTGTATTCTAGTCATTCATGTACAAAAGGTAAAACAGTAGAAGACAATGGTATTGAAAAAAAAATGCATTTCAAGCTCACTCCTGACCTCTGAATCCCACTGCCTCATGCCAGGCATCCACCTTCTGCAGTGAGGTGTCATAACCATCCAGCAAGCTCTTCAAGAGTATTCTTTGCAGGAAGGATGGTGAAGTCCTGTCCTCACTGGACACAATGCTGGAGTCCTGCACTCACTATTGTCTGAATTAGTCATGGTCACACATGCAGGTCTGCTTAAGGAGGAAAGTGGTAGCCCTGTGCACATGGGTGTAGGATTATGAATTGTCATGTAGAATAGTGCTGCACCATGATGCGATCAGATGGCTGTTATCAGTGTACATGTGTGCACTTCCATTATGTATGAGCATACAGGTCACTTGCATTGTGGTCATTGTGATGTGCACAGCTGTCACCTGCATGCTTTGATAATATTTTGTGTAATGCTGATAATTCACAGATGGGGTGATAACTAGATTTATTAACATAGCTGTCACGATAATTGGCTCTTCTTATTAGCATGATATAAAGAAATGATGCAGTTTTGTACAACACAGAGTAAAAGAAGAGTCTTCTCTGCTTATGCACCCCAAACAAAAACAACAAACACGGAGTTGGGTGTTAGTGACAGTCAAGCAGATGTCACAGTGTATAATGTAACTCTGAATCTATAACAATGGCATGACAGTATGTCTGTGGCTGGGTTGATAAACCAAGTGTTTGGGAGGATACACAAAATGGGTATGGAGTTTAAGTTCCAGGGCTATATGCTAAGGCACAGATACAAAATGTAAATTGGGAGGGGGGGGCAGCTGTGCATAGCACCAATTACAGATGATAACAAGATGCATAAAGGTATGGTTCTGGTCATAGGTATGTGCTACCCAAAACATACTATACACACCCATTGGGTGACATAGTTTGGTCACAGGTGTACATATACCAGCATGTGGTAACCCAAGGGAAGCAACTCCTAGAAAAGGTCACTAGTTGGGAGAATGAAGTGCTACAATAGTCCACTGGCACTCATGGCATAGACTTCTGGGTAAAGTTATTACTGGGAAATGTTATTGGAGGATGCTGCAGGGTGTGAATGTTGTTTGTGGCCAAATTAGGTCTCTACAACAAGTGCAATGAAGGGTTTCTGACATGATACTCAATACAAAGGAAAAGACATGGGACAGTGTGATAAACTGAGCCACTACAGGGTGTGGACCACAGACAATGAAGAGACTCATTGAGGGGGAGGCATTTTTCATATTATTCACCAGCTAGGGAGAGTGGTTGCTTGAGGGTGACTTGGATATGGGAGCTTGGTTGGCATCGATCACCTGTGTCGGTTTTGGAATTATCATCTAAGTAATGCTCTTAACATTACTGTACACCACACTCCACTGCATGATAAAGGGAAGGTTACACCATGGTCTGCCTGCATACCTGTCTTTTTAGGCATCTCTGTTCTGCAACTACAATGACCTTCACAACAAGGAAGGCATATCAACATATGCTATACCTATATTGTAATGTGTTTTTCAAGTACTAGACATGACACTGGGCTTTATAGGTGTGTGTGTGTGTGTGTGTGTGTGTGTGTGTGTGTGTGTGTGTGTGTGTGTGTGTGTGTGTGTGTGTGTGTAAACAATGGTGGCATGTATGTTCCTGCTTTCACAGGTTCCATCAGTGGTGGGTGTAGCACAAGGTCCCTCTCTCCCCTACCAAAGGACCAATCACAATACCAGTAGATTGGCAGGCACCCAGTATTACTGCTGCACAGGTTAAAACAGCACTGTCCAAGGCCAAGAATACAGCTTCTATGGGACATGAAAATATCCCTGGCTGTGTTCTACATGAACTACAGTGTGAACTGGCTCCTCACCTGTGTGCCCTGTTCAGTCACAGCCTCACCTCAAGCTTTGTCCCTACCGAATAGTGCACTGCTACAGTCATCCCACTCCACAAAGGAGGAGCGACTACAGACCCAGGGAACTATCACCCCATTAGCCTGATGAGTCTGATATGCAAAGCTATGGAACACATCATCATGGACCTAATAAACAAGGATATAGGGAATCACCAAACTCTGGATCCCACACAGTTTGGTTATGTGAAGGGTAGATCATGCCTGCTCAACCTGGTCGAATTCTTTGAGTCAGTCACCACAGTTGTGAATGAAGGCAAGGTGGTTCATGCAGCCTACCTTGATCTGGCCAAGGCATTCGATATCATTCCCCACTCAGGAATCATAGCAAAACTCACTAAGCTAGGCATAAACCCCTATATCACTAGGTGGATTGCAAACTGGCTCACAGATAGAGCCCACAGTCTGAAAGTAACTGACTCCAAATCAGACTGCTGACCAGTCATGAGTGGAGTCCCACAGGGTTCAGTCCTGGGTCCTCTCCTGTTTGATATCTACTTCTCTGAAGTCCAGGCCAACATGAAGGGACTCTGGCTGACAAGGTTCACAGACAATTGCAAGTTGGAAGCTATTATTAACTCCCCAAGTGATGTTGACATCCTACAGAAAGACCTCACTGAGACCAACGACTGGTATAAGAACCATGGCTTTAAGCTCAATGCCAAAAAATGTGTCATCATCCCCTTTGGGAAAAACCTGGTTCCCATAAATTACCACATCGATGGTAGTCCACTGAACACAGAAGGCGTTATAAAAGATCTCAGAACACAGGTTGACAGCAACCTCTCTTTTGACCACCACACTGCCACTGTGGTCAGAAAGTCCTTCTGTGTGTCACATCTCATTACTAAGTGTTTTACATCCAGGAAGAAAGAGGTCATTGTCTCCCTCTACTCTTCCCTCATTAAGCCAATCATCAAGTACAATGCCCCATTTGGCATGTACCTCACTAGACACCTCCAACAACTGGAGAGGCTGCAAAAGTACCTCACAAAGAGGATCCTAGACCTTAAAAACTTGTCCTATATGGACAGATTCAAAAAACTCTAACTATTCTTTGTCTCATATCGCCTACTTAGAGCAATCTCTGCCTGACTTACAAAGCCATGTCTGACTCAGCTCTGTTAGAAATGTTACATCTAAAGAAATCCCAATCCCTCCACACCACACACTCCAGAGACCTCAACCTCATTACCACAATCAGCAGAACAAGCTGGAGGGACAGTTTTACAACCCAGAGACTTCCCTTGCTATGGAATAGACTTCCCATACATGTTAAACAGAGGACCTCACTGACCCTCTTCAAGAGAAATCTTGATGAGTAGATAGGAAATAGAAATTTCACCCTGGGGATCACTCCAGTGGCTCTACTCGACAGAGGCACTGGGAACTAAGGTTGGTTGTCATTATGCCAGGGTAATCCTATGGGCTAGGCTTATAAAGGCTACAGGGCCATTAGACTAGTACATACCTATGAAGCTATGAACATGAGGCTGAAGATAGGACACATGTGGCTGACAACAACAATGGGAAAATGAAAGAGTCATGGCCTGATGACACAGTAACTCCAGCTGCAACATTACAGGGGAGGGGTTACCTACATTCCTCATTACAGATGCCACTGTAAAGGCACAGGATATGTAGGGTGGCGCAGTGGTGCAGCGGTTAATGCTGTCACCTCACAGCAAGAGGTTCTCCGGTTCGATTCTCGGCTGGGGTACCTTCTGTGTGGAGTTTGCATGTTCTCCCTGCGTTCGCGTGGGTTTCCTCCGGGTACTCCGGGTTCCTCCCACATTCTAAAGACATGCTTCTGGAGCATTTCTCCCTGGGCCTCTGCTGAAAATAGGACCTCACTGACCCTCTTCAAGAGAAATCTTGATGAGTAGATGGGAAATAGAAAATTCACCCTGGGGATCACTCCAGTGGCTCTACTTGACAGAGGCACTGGGAACTAAGGTCGGGTGTCACGATGCCAGGGTAATCCTATGGGCTAGGCTTGTACCAAGTCATACTAAACTGACCATTGTTGAGATAGTATCACTGTTGTCTGTGGGCCAACAGTCTGCCACATACACTTATGGGCATTGTCCATGTTATGGGCAACAGTGCTCAACTAGCTGAACACCTGGGTGTCTCATCAGACAGACCTCATAAGTTCCCTTAGTTATAGAATTTCCTTGCCATTTGTGGGCACACAGCCTGCTACCCCCAGTCATAGATCAGGTTGTGAGCAATGGCGATTAGCAGGCTTAGCACATGGTGCACCCTGTTAGGGTGCATATGCAAGTTCTCATTACTCTACACCTTACCTGTCACAGACTGCATCAAGCCTTGACACCATAAGCCAACATAGTGGATACTGCCAATGGTCAAATCATGGTAGCTTGACTCCACCACCAGACAATCTGAACTCTGACTACCCACAACCACCCCACCCCAGAGTACAGGCCTACCTTGTTCACCTCCCATGACCTGTCTCTTGCAACGCACAATGGATGACATGTGGCTTGCTCTTTTCCTGCGTGGTATCTATGTGAATAGTCTATCTAGCATTGGTGTGCACCTACCAACCAAATAGCTCTTTGGAGAGTTCCCTTTGCAGGGACCTTTATTTTAGCTTCAGCATATCCTACATGTGTGAATCATGTGAACTGGTAGTACATTATAAATAAAACCCTTGGCATTACAGCCCACTTCATAGTTCAGGGAGTGGAAGCCCTTCCTATTGATGTATCACAGGTATAGATATCCATGGCACTGTCCACACTGACTCAGGGGGTGGCTGCTAACATATACTACCATTGCACTGCTCACAATAAGTGCACAACAAATTTGAGTGTTCAAAACGGGTATGTGCCACAGTACAACATACACATTTTATACATTTCTAAACTGGTCAGCTTATTTGGGTATCACCATTTCTAGTGTATTTGTGGCAGATCTGCATGGGATTCTCCATTTCTATGACATTATGCACCATTATGCTAGAATACAAAACATACCACACTATTTTACTCTTGCATGACTACAGTGTGTCTTTGAATTATCCACACCTTGCAGCATGCTGCCACTCCAACTAATTGGAGCAGAGAAATGCAAAACATGCCTTTGAATCCCAAACTTGATTTTGTACACGCTGGGGAATATTTGATTGAATAAGTACCAGATAGTGGTTGGCAGAATTCATTTTTATTTATGTTATTAGATGTGGCTGCAAACAGATGGGTTGTATGATGTATGAAGGACAGCATGTTTCCTGACGTTAACAGCAACATGTTTGCTCATCAGTGTATGAATTTACAGAGTTTATGTTGTGCTTTCTAAAGTAGGTTTGTGGTGTGAGACTTACCTAGTGATGTCAAGGAAAGAACTTGTTCTAGTGAGATAGTATGCACAATTATAGGTGTATTTGAAATTAGAGATTAGTTCAGTATAGTATAAGAAAGGTACTGACTGAGATAAATGTCAAGGTATTCCTATGACTGGACAAATAAGATGAGGTTCATCCAAGGATATTTAAACTCTGTAGGGTGGTGGTAGCTGACACTTGGGGTGTGGAAAATATTACAATTAATTTTTCTAGAATTGACTAACAATTTATTACTGTGGAATCAAAGGCAGAGCCATGTTAATTGTTACTGTAGGTGACTTTAAAAGTCTATGCTAATATGCCTGATTCAAGTAGGAGAAGGTTGTTAACATAAAGGATAATCCTTGATGGGAAAAGTGTTTATAAGTTGAGAGAAGAAATGAGAAGAGAAGAGACAAGAAGAGACGAGAAGGGAAGAGAAGAGATGAGATGAGAAGAGAAGAGACAAGAAGAGAAGAGATGAGAAGAGAAGAGACAAGAAGAGAAGAGACGAGAAGAGAAGAGACAAGAAGAGAAGAGAAGAGACAAGAAGAGAAGAGAAGAGAAGAGAAGAGAAGAGAAGAGACAAGAAGAGAAGAGAAGAGACAAGAAGAGAAGAGACGAGAAGAGAAGAGACAAGAAGAGAAGAGAAGAGACAAGAAGAGAAGAGAGACGAGAAGAGAAGAGACAAGAAGAGAAGAGAAGAGAAGAGAAGAGAAGAGAAGAGAAGAGAAGAGAAGAGAAGAGAAGAGAAGAGACGAGAAGAGAAGAGAAGAGAAGAGACGAGAAGAGAAGAGAAGAGAAGAGAAGAGAAGAGACAAGAAGTGAAGAGAAGAGAAGAGACAAGAAGAGAAGAGACAAGAAGAGAAGAGAAGAGAAGAGATGAGAAGAGACGAGAAGAGAAGAGAAGAGACGAGAAGAGAAGAGACAAGAAGAGAAGAGAAGAGACGAGAAGAGAAGAGACAAGAAGAGAAGAGAAGAGAAGAGAAGAGACGAGAAGAGAAGAGAAGAGAAGAGATGAGAAGAGATGAGAAGAGAAGAGAAGAGATGAGAAGAGAAGAAATGAGACAAGAAGAGGGATTGGAAATGAGCCTTAGTTTATGCTTTAACTCTCTCTGCTACCTGAATATTTGGGGATATTTACACAAAATGCAGGTGTCTAACCTGTTTATTTTCCACATCCAATCAACAATCTATTTGTTTTCTCTTTAATGATTGTCTCTCATTCATAATACTTTCTGTCACAATTTTCCACATACATTATCCCAAACTAAAAAGCAATGCCTGTCATAAGCCCCCAACTCTCATTCCATCAAAGTCTATAGCAATGTACAACATTTGATCACATGTATTTTATGTGCCACTATTATTTTATTCTGAATTAAAAGGAAATGCTGATATAGTATAAAAACTGTATCTTTCCTTACTTTTGTCTTCGGTAATTGAATGAGATAGGAAAACTAATTTGACTTTTGTATCCTAGTCAGTCGTGTTTGTAAATTTGAATGCTAATAAAACTGTGGACAAAAATCACTACAGCCACCCTAGAGGCTATGGACACCAATCTACCCCAGTTAATGTTAATTTCTTTATTGATTTAAAATGTCACTTTGCATGTAGGTTTGGATCATTGGTGTTCTGATTTTACCTTAACTAATGACTGATCTTACAACTATTTACCTTATGTAAGCTGACATCTGTTAAAGTGTTCACCTTATTTTCATTTTTCCTGTTATTTTATTGTTCTATTATCTTTTTCAAAATTGTGTTACTTGTATTTTCTTTCTCAAAAGTATTGCATTTATATCAAGTTTTTCTTTCTAACCTGGGTTTGTAAAGAATATTTCTGAATTACAAAAGTGTAACCCCTAAATAAACAGAACCCGCTACCATCATGGAAATGTGGAATTCTGAACGTAATGAAGATGAAAGCAAGTAAATAAAGCAATAGTGCCAAACCAGTAACCTGTTATCTTTACGGAGTAGTAATAAAATCATCACTGTAAACCTTCAGCATCACAGTAGATCCTAGTGACTTCAAGGAGGCTTTTTATGGCACTGACTATGGGGATAGAGTTTGTGTGCCCATATGATTCTTACAGCTATATCAGGAGATTTGCGCTAAGGTAGAGTCATCCTTGAGAAATTAGCTTAGACTGACTGAGGGGTTAGACAAAGAGTGATCCAATTTTCTAACTCTTATGATAGCTTACTTAAATAATCAGAGTTCCTCATCCATGGCATGGATGGTAAAATTCACCTTTGAACCTTGTTTGGAGGATGGTGTTTGCGTATGAGTGCCACTGGATAGGTGAGGCAACTGTCTTAGCTGGGCTCACATAACAAGCTGCATGGAGTTGCCATGTGGGCTGACCACCCACACAACAAAGGAAGGGGGGGGGTCAGGTGATATACTAGTCAAGTAGTAGACAGGAACATATCAGAGTAGAATGGACAAGACTCTGATAATGTTGACTGGATCTTGAGAAATAAAATGTCACCTCACTGTTGGGAAGGAACTAGAGCTTAACGGATGAAATTAAAAAGTACTACAAAAGACCAAAATCCATGCAAAGGCCAAAAGAACCAAAATTCAAATACAAAAAACAGCCAGCACTCAGAATCAGCAGATAATATTTTTATTGTGATAAAAACAGACTGATTTCAGCAAAACATTGCCTCCTTCAGTGTAATTCCAAATGCACAAATGGCAAAAATATTTCAAATATCAACAAATGGGCCCCATCAACAACACCCAAACAAAGAGGAATCAAGCAAAATAGAGTTGAGTGAAAGCTCCTTACAAACTGCTGACAGTGGCCAACAGCGTGGGTAACCAATGTACTACGAAAGACCAAAATCCACACAAGTACGGCAAGGTGCAAAGGCCAAAAGAACCAAAATTCAAATACAAAAAAGGCCAGCACTCAGAGTCAGCAAGTAATATTTTTATTGTTAAAAAACAGACCGATTTCAGCAAAACATTGCCTTCTTCAGTGTGATTTATCAATATTCTAATTGTCACAAGCCTCTGTTTGTCTCAGAGCTGGAAATTTTGCCAACATAAGACAAAGTTACTTCAATGCAACTATGAGCTGCAGAAAAGAAAAACTCTGTCTCCTGATTGTAAATATGCAACCAACATCTGCTATGAGCACTCAGCTTTCAGGGAAAGAATAGAAGTAATGTTTGACATGGTTCTACCTACCAACTCTATGGTTCTACTGGGAGAATTCTGTGTTTATGAGGAGAATGAGGTAGATATCTGAAGGGGAACAGCTTGACTTACCAGAACTTAAATGGAGTACTGTTGGACTTCTGTGCTAATCTCACATCATCCATATTGAACAAAACATTTATACAAAAGACTATTCAAAATGTGCCTGGTACCACAGCATAGGTTCATAGGTTCATGGGTAGGTACTATGCTATCTGCCTGAAGGCATTTATAAGCCTAGCCGGAATGTGTTGGCTTTCGCCGCCCCCTTAGATTAGTTCCCTGTGCCTCTGTCCAGCAGAGCTATTGAAGTGATCCCTGGGGTAAACTTTCTGTTTCCCATCCACTCATCAAGGTGCAAAGCATCTTAGGCAAAGGATGATAATTGCCTTTGTAACCAAATCAACATTCCTAAGGCCATATGTTCTGGACTCAGGGGAGCTTTCAGATATCAGCTAGTCAAAAATGCTGGTGAAATGATTCATATAGATGGGTGGATGGCTAGAAAGACTTGGAAAACCTAAGTATATACTGAGGTATTCTAAGAATACCTACCAAATGCATTTTTGTGAAATGAGTTTAACTCTCACCTTCAAACCAGCTTCTCCATATACTGATGGTGACAAGAGATATAAAGTCTCAGTGGAGCTTTTTCAAGACTTCATTTGCTTAGCTGGCAGCAAGCTATGACTGATATTTTGTCAGTGTATGCATGGTAGTAACTCTAGCACTTGTGGGGAAAAATAAGTGGCAAGAGATGTCATCAAATTTATAGAAAGAGGCTTTCCATGTATTTTTAGCAAGGGAGTCTCCTAATGTAACCAACAGCTACCACACCTCTCAACTGTACAGATTGTTACAGTATGTCCAGATTTTTGCCTCATATTTTTTGTCCATTTTTCATAAAATTGTGAATTTCTAGCAAATTACTGGTAAATTATTAAAGACTGAAGACAAAAAATAATGACAGACATTTGAGCTTCAGACTCCATGCCCTTCAGAAAATTCATGTTAATGCAAAACATATTATTCTATCAACTTTTAAGTTGGTAAGAGCAATATTTAAAAATTGTCACTATTTTTGGGCCTTTGTCTCCCATTATTTAAGGCTTTGTCCAGATTTCTTGATATAAGAGGTTGAGAGGTGTGACAGGTACTGACAGTCCAGGAAGGCAGCAGCCGCAGCAAATACAGAAGAGAAAGTATGAGACTGTTGGGAAATGGAATCATTTTAAATGGCATCAAAGTGGTTCTGACAAACGTATGACGATATTTCAGAGAGGGCAGGACACTGCACAGGCTATTTTCAGCAAAAGTTAAGAAAGATATTCTCAACCAAAGATGTTGTCAGGAGATGAACGGTACAGTTTGTGGATCTAATGATATTTTTTGTCTTTGACAAGGCAACAGTTCAGTGTAGAGGAAGTCACTACATTATTTAAACAGTTTATCTATGTAAGGCTGGTGGAGTAGATAATATCTAAATGAAAATGTTGTAGCTGGAGAAAGTTTATACAGAGTAACAAACAAGAGTGGTTGCCCCATTTTGTAAAAGGGGAAATAGAATGGTTTATTCTGTCTATGAAGATATGATACCCTTCAGCCTTCCAGAAAACTCTACACCAGAGTATTAGAAATGATATCAGTGGCTGGCCCTCCTTTGTGCAGGGGAATGACTGTAGCCATCTTCCATTCCTTGGGCACAAGCCCAGTGATTCCTAAACTTTGATGTAAATCTCTTTTTCCCAAAATTTCTCAATTAACAGCTACTGTTGTGATACTGTTGTGTTTTAGTGATTGGCAAAGAGCATTTGTGGTATTTTGAGGTAATCTTTCTATGATTGTGTCTGTTTTGTACCGGGATTTTTCCTCTTAAACTTACTTTTTAGTAGATAGAACAAGTTCACAGAAAAATGTTATTAGGTGGTCAAAGTTCCTTAACCTTTGTTTTTTGTATAGCAAAATTTCGTAGTGATTGGCAAGATTTTGTGGGTTTTTAAAATGCACCCAAGGTGATTATGTCTTGTTTGTTTTTTTGATCACAGTTTATTTTAGTACAAAAGGGCCTGTTAAGTGTCTTTCAAGAGTCCTGCATTGTATTTCACTTAGAGGCCCTTCTTAGTTTGGTTTTTGTATCAAAACAGCATGTAAGGGTTTTCCTTGATTGCCAGTTTTTTTGAGAGGAAGCTTTGACTTTCTAGGTATGAACCTTGAGGAAAAGAAATAATGCACTGTTACTGTTTCCGGCCGGAACCGACAGGAAAATCCATAGCGCTATGTTTCTCCTGGATTAGACGGAAAACAAGCCGAGGGTGGAAATGTCTGCCTCGGGACTAGTTTCGAGTCTCACTCCCTTCCAGCTACAAGCTCATTTAAATCGAGGTGTGTTCATCATGGGAAGCTTTGACTCTTCGAAGCCGGCGAGGGTTGGCATGCTCAGCCGCCTCCCCGCGGAAAGCCCCATCGGGTCGACGAGGAAATTTCTTATAGTGCCTCCTTCTTCCCCGAGGCGCCGAGCAATTCCGATCGAGCATCGGAGCCGGGTCCTCCAGTCAGGGCCGGGCCCGAGTAGCCGAAGGTCTCGGACCTCGGGACGACCACCTTCCCCATCCCGATGATGTCCCCTGGAGACATAGACCCTCGGCTCTGTGAAGCTTCTCCGGCTCCAAGTCTTTACTAATTGATGTCGGCTTCGGTGGAATTGGTACCGGGAGCCACCGGACCCTGAACTTCTTCTACCTCTCCCAACAGCCCGGCTACTGCGACAGAATTACTCGGTGGATCTTTCGGGGTCGAGGTAATCGAGTCGGTGATGACTCTTACTTCTACCCCCGCCTCCTTCCCTCTAGCCTCTTCGGGACCTCTCCGCCGCCCCTCCATCAGTCCGTACTGGAGGGTCCTGTGCCTCCTATTGCGCCGGCCGTGGTCCAACCCACTCCCCGGCCCGGCTCGAGGGTTGCTAGTCTTCGGAGGATTCGAACAGTCGCCTTCGGCGCTAAGGAGGGTCTCTTGGAGCCAGCCTTCTGTGGGCCTTCTCGGACCTTTCACAGAGGTGCCGCATGACCGTGAAGGGACCCCTTCCGGAGCTCTGTCCCCACAGCGGGAGCCCCCGACCCTGGAGGATACCCCCCTTCTGTGGTTCCCTTCTGGAGGTTCCACCCCTTTTAGCCTGAGGGAACCCCCAGAAAGAAATGTGGTAAGAGGAAATTCCACCACGACCTGATGAGTCTCTTTACATCGGATGGCTTCCACCGATGATGCTCCCTTCCTGCTGGAGAGGATACCCTTCGAAAATTCCTTCGCGACAAATTATCCTCCTTAAACAACGAAAGTACCCTCAAGTCCGTTGAGGAAACACTGAGGAGTCGGCCTTCCCGAACCTTACGCAGGTGGCGGAAGCCCGCCTCTCCTGGGACAGTCCAGAAAGTCGCGAGCTCGGATGATTTCTGGCTCAAAGCGGACTTATTAAAAATCCTTGCAAAACAGTGCTCCCTCGCCTAACAAGTTCCTTTCTCCCCACCCCCCTTCCAAAGCCTCCCAAAGGCCTGGGGCGCGGCTCTCTCAGGTATGGTAGGCATCTGCTAGCTCTGGATTCCATCTCTCTGGTTTCGACGGAAGTTCATCTTCCTTGGCCGTTCTGCCTGCGGTGGAACAAGGGATAGCACTCACTTCAGTGCCTTTTACGCTCCAGTCCTGAATTATTTGGCACATAAGTCTAGACTGCTCCTAACCCTGGCCGCGAGAGCAGAGACTCCCAGCGGCGGCGTCGTCTGGAGCCCTTAGGAAGAGTCTCTTGCATTCTCAGTTATCCCAGGCGTACCTTTTATCATGACTCTCCTGGTCCCTGCTCATATCTTATGCACTACTAGGAGTCAGTAGAGCTGGCGAAGTGAAGAGTTGCTTTTTCGAAGACAAGCCTGGGGGGTTCTGTGCCTATGCTTGGCGCTCTTCCCTTGCCATTCTTCTTTATCTGCGAAGTCCTCATTGTTTGGACCCAATCAGAAGACACCTTTGATTTCAATGGTGAGCAAGAGGGTAAGACTTTACAAGGTCTCATTCTTTTTGGCGGCTGCGGAGCTCCTTATCCCAATTGCAAGGTGGGAGGTGTGGCTCAAAATCTCAGAAGCCTGCATTCTTCACAGCAAGATGACTCCTCAGGAGGCAGAGGGTTTTCCTGCTTTCTGGAAGACGCCGGGTCCCAGAGGTGCCTTGCCCTCCGCACACTGGAGAAGCCGAGTCCTTCGCAGCTCCTTTTCCTTCCAACAGAGGCCAAGGCATGGAAACTCCCTTCTAGAGGAGAGACCGGAGGCTGGAGCATGGAGAAGCCTGAGTCCCATTACCCCCTTCAACTCGGAACTGGACAGACGCGATGGAGTCTGGGGCATTCCCTCTAGATCATTACCCCACCAACCCAGATCCCGCGACTCCACCCAGTCAGCTGGTTTTACCCGCCTACGAGAGCCTCCATTCAGCGCGTAATACCCCCCCAAAAAGTCCCCAGCACCCTCCCGGATCAGGGATTACCCCTACCTCTTTACCCCCAAAATCGGGACTGAGACCCATCTTGAACTCAATAAGCGGGTCGAAAATACAGTCAAGGTACTTTCGGATGGTCAGCTCAACCTGTCCATTTGAACTCGCTGTTGGAGGAAGGTGCTCAAGGTTGCTCACGAGATCTCAAGGCTTGCGGATGAACCTGGGTCTAAATACAATAAATTCTTCGACTGTTAAAGAAGTCCAGAAGCCTGGGAGACAGTCATTTCCAGTTTCAGCTCTGTTGGAGTCCTACCAGCCCCCAGATAGTTCTCAGGAATGTCAGTAGTAGTGACTGTCACTTGAGGCCAAGTCACACTTCCAGCCAGCCTGAGACCTACAGCCCTCAGTCTATCCTCCACCTTTGGTCATCTACTTAGCCAACTGTTTGTTAAAATGTTTGGCAAGTGTGTTCCCCTTGGCGAGGTTTAGGATTCCAGCTGTTTCGCATGCAGCTTGACTGGCTCCTAACTGCCACCTCAAAGCAGAAATAGAGAAAAGACAACAGCCATCTTCAATCCTGTTGTTAGAGACACCCAAAATCAGTTTCAACTCTCAAATTGCAGCGCTTGGCCCAGCAAGGATGAATCTTTGCAACGATAGGTTCCACAAATGCAGCCATTCTCATGTGCCCTTTGCAAAGCTGTGGTGTTGGATTCTCCACAGGCTTTATTCAGTTCAGTCTCCTTACCCCATGACCAAGCTTGCAACCAGTTCCATGGCGGCCCGCCAGACAAATGATTCCAGGTGTTCGTTGGTCTCTGGTCTTCCGCCAACCTCAATCCGGCCGGGTCTTTGTTACCCACTCAGACTCTCAACTGCTGGATTCTGTTTATGGACCGGGACAGGGGACCTATTGACTGGGCATGGTAACACTTGCACGGGCGCCGACAGCCCGTTCTTCACCTCCCGATCGCGGCATGAGGGCTAAAGCTCGTAGGCGGGGTCCAAGGGCTTAACGCATCAATGTCTGGAGAGCGGATTGCCACTAGGATGACAACATGCTTCACATCTGCACCTGGAACAAACAAGGAGCCACTAGGTCGACATGCAAATACCTGACCAATGAGAGTATGCCGTGATTGCCATCCAGTCCGAACCGCTACCTGGCTGGCAACGCGATTTCTGAAAGAGAGAGTGGTAGCCCTACAGGTTGAGCAGAGCTATTCTCTCCTGGAGAAACGGTCGCTAAACCATTTGAGCAGCCCTATTCTTCTCCCTCCTCGGGGGAAGGGCCCTTGTTTCATCTAGCGCTGTAGCCTCTCTCAAGGGGATGTCCACATTTCTTCACTAGCCTCACAGCCAAAGCCGGAATCTCACCCAAGGATTCCTAGTCCACGACAACCTCAATGCACACCAATGCCTTTCCACCTATTCCCCCCCCTCGGGCTGTTCAGAACCTTTCGCTCCTTTTCCGCTTCTCCTGTGGCCCGCCTCCGCTCTGGCCTCGCAAACCTTGGTTCCCTCCTGGTGATTCAGAAAGCGGGCAAACCTTGGTTCCTGGGATAGCCCCTTTCGTTGACTCCTCCTTGGGCACTCCTCACTTCCCCTCCCCACTCAAGGCCCTGGAGCCTCATGCTCTCTTCCGACCAGTCCACCTAAACTGCACATAGCTCCAGAAGTCATGCCAGTCTTGTATCTCTGCCTCACAAGGCTCCTACCAAGAAAAAATATATACCATAAGCTTGACCATTTTGCCATCTGGGAGTGGAATACATCTTGCCTTCGGCCAGTGACAGCTTCCGTAATCGATAAGCCAAAGTTTTAGCCACTCTATTTGAGTCCAAAAAGATCCGTGTCCACCATTAAAGTACAATTGGGTACACCTCTAACTTTTAAAATGAATGTATTAATCCTTCCTTAATGAGTAACAAGTTATGTCTAACTCCTTCTTGAATTTATTGTTACGCCCCCTAATGTTCATTTAAACCGGCGCTAGGCTAAAACGAGTTAGGTCATTTGACCTGTATGGGACCGGCACAGAAGCAAGTACCGCTTAATTAAAGTTCTGCTTTGAACTGCCTCTTTTTCGCCATTACTTCACCCAGAGTTTCAGGCCTTGGAAGGGCTAACTAGTTAAGAGTCGCTACTTGGTTTTTCAGAGCTCAGGTGTCCCTCAGACTAAAATCCATCCTTTGTTCCAAAGTACTTAAATCAAACTGGCTCTTCAAGTTTGTTCTAAGGAACTCTTACAACTCTGCTAGAACTACTGTCTTCTTTCCCAAATTTTTCTTTGTTTTTCACCGTTTTTACGTCTATGACGTCCATGCTTTATTTGTTTCCATAGAAAATACCTTAAAATTGGATAGGGCCTCTATTTTTTTCTATCTTTTCAGATTACAGACGCTACTACTAAAGTCACTATTGAGAAAATGTATGCTAAGTCACATCTGCATTTATGCATCCTCTAATGTGCCTCAGCTAGATGCGCTCTCGCCCATTAAGAAGCAGCTGGCTAGCTCCTCAGAGCTATCTCATCTAAAACTTCTATTGATGACATTTATGCGCATGCTAATATTGATGACCCTCATACTTTCATCTCTTTCATTTTCCTAAAATACTTTCATTGTGCAGGGAATTCGGCTCCACAGTCCAGGGTGTTCTCAGAGTGGTTTCACAGTTGGCCTCCAGGAGTGTGTGAGGGACGCCTGTCTAGTAATGGGGCTGTGTATGCAGATAGATAGGATCACATTACAGATTATCTTATAATATACCTTTGTACTTTAGATTACTGGGATGTCTCCGCCATTCCTAAGGCCACAACTCCACCCCCATCCCCGGCCTCATGGGATCAGAGAACGGGTCAATCTGAAATCTTCTTTCTCTGTCTTGAAAGGTGTGATGTGTTATAATGGGTATGTCTCTGTGTGTATGAGATGCGGACAAACAAGATCTGGGGAACTAGTGGTGGTGCATCCTGATATAGAATAGCTCAGCCAATAAGAGAGAGATTCGCTCCTATTGTATCGGTTGCCAGTGAGGAGGGATCGCTCGAACCATTATGTATGTTGAATGGAGCGAGATTAATACCATCATCTTAAAACAAAGAGTGAGAAGGTCACACTGAAAAAACAATCAGTAAAAACTTAATGAAAACACCAGCCATGCTAGAACTTCCAATGAGTGACCTCCCAAACCTCCTGAGGCACATGGGATATATGCAAATGACCCTTATGAACATCAGGTGATTCAGCTATATGGCAATTCTGATCGCCCATGACTTTTACATTTGAAATCGTTTTAATGGACAATGCAGGCCAATAAAGCCAAACTCCACTAGCTATGGATATGTATATTTCAGCCTTGTTATGACCTCATCAGCATTACACAAGCAGAGTGTTTAACTAAGCATAAGAAACACAGGGTTGTTATACCCAGCTGATGTCCATTATCATTAGGGTGACTGCAAAATATCCCAACTAACAAATTAAAACAAAGAGTGAGAAAGTCACACTGAAAAAACAATCAGTAAAAACTAAATGAAAACTCCAGCCAAGCTAGAACTTCCAATGAGTGTCCTCCCAAACCTCCTGTGACAGAGGCACATGGGATATATGCAAATGACCCTTATGAACATCAGGTGTTTCAGCTATATGGCGATTCTGATTGCCCATGACTTTTACGTTTGAAGTCGTTTTAATGGACAATTTCAGGCCAATAAAGCCAGACCCCACTAGCTATGGATATGCATATTTTGGCCTTGTTATGAACTCATCAGCATAGCACAAGCAGAGTGTTTGACTAAGCATAAGAAATACAGGGTTGTTAATAATTAATACCATCATCTTGGAACAGTTGGTCCATTCTCCTACCAGGGGGACAAATATTCTTGACTCACTAAAATGGGGGGGGGGTGATGTTCCTCACCCAATGTAAAGTCTTTTCTTATCAGATCTGACCAGAAGGCAATATTACTTGAAATACAAACTAAATCTGTGGATCCAGTGAAACCAAAAACCTTTAGGAACTATTCCAAGGCTAAACTCTCTCTACTAAGCAACACCTTGGCTAAATTCCAAGCACCCCCAAACCAAGTCACTTTTCAATTAGAGCTTTCAGTCAGGTTTTGTGCCCAAGGAATGGAATATGGCTACAGTCATTCCCCTGCACAAAGGAAGTGCAATCACTGATCTGGATAACACAAGCCCAAGTCTTGTCAGCCTCACATGCAAGGCCATAGAAAGAATCATCATGCCACAATAAATGCAGACATAGGTAACCTGCAGACACTGGACCCATCACAGTTCAACTTTTTTAAAGGAAGGTCATGCCTATTAAGTCTGGTGGACTTTTTTGAGATAGTCACCAAAGCATTGGATGAAGGTAAGACTGTGCACAGAACCTACCTCGACCTGGCCAAGGCTTTTGATATAATATCCCACTCAGGCATTATAGACAAGCTCACTAATTTAGGTACAAACCCTTTCATCACCCACTGGATAGCAAACTGTCTCACTGATAGGACACAGGAGGTCAAAACAAGTGAGGCCACCTCCACCAAGAGACCAGTCACTAGTGGAATCCTCCACGTCTCCATACTGGGTCTGCTCCTTTTTGGCATCAATTTCTCTGAAACGGAAGCAAAGTCTGAAGATTTATGGCTGACTAAGTTTGCAGATGATTGCAAGCTGGAGATTATCATCAACTCCTTACAAAAAATACAAGGCATAGCAAACCTGCCTTATGCAGAGTGCCTTAAAGCCCTTTTTTTCTACTTAGTCTCCTATAGATTGCTGAGGGGTGATCTATGCCTGGCTTACAAGACATCCATAAACTCCACACTTATGAATCTTCTACATATTTGTAAGTCAGAGTACTAGAAATACAAGGTCTAGGGACCTGAATTTTGTCTGTGACTTAAACAGAACATGTTGGAGAAACAGATATGTGCTCCAGAGATTGTCCCTTCTATGGAACAGGCTTCTCATCCATGTGAATCTGAGTTCATCTATAACCCAGTTTAAGCATAACCTAGACCAGTCAATGGGAAATAGGAAATTTACACATACCTGACACCCATGTCACTTATGGATAGAGGTAGCTTATAAATGCCTGGCTCTCAATGGCCTATTCAGACACAGGACATCATTATTCTTTCAGGAAAATGTGGTTAGACTTAGAAAGGCCCACCAGGTCATCAGACTAGTAACAGTCTATGAATGTATGATCCTTCATCTGACAGTAGTCCCACTGATTCCCAAGGAACAGTATAACCCTCTGATTCCTGAGGCTGGACTCTGTTGTGACTGTGAAAGTGTGTATCAGCTCTTTGCTATGTAAAGATTGATTGGAGGAGTCCTGACTGTTTACCAGTGTTTTTGATACATGTTTTGTGGACATAGAAAAGACATATGACTGTGCACCTCCTGGAATGTCTTGTGGAAGAGTTTGTACCAGTACAGGGTTTAGGATCTCCTTCACTGTAGCATTTAGTCCAGTATTAGTAGAGCAAGAGTTGTGTCCACATTCACAGCATCAGATTGGATGTACTTAAAGTGTTCCTTAGGTATCAAGCCACTGTAAAGGTTTTTAGAGTATCTGCTTTAGGGATGGAGTTTTCCATGTTGTTGTGTGCAGACAATTTTGCCCTACTGGCTTAGAATGAAAGTGATCTCTGGTGTGTACCAAAGAAGTTACTTGTCAACTGTGAAGTAAACGCCATGCAATTTAACTCAGAAATCATAATTTTCTCTTTAAAAAATGGAATGCTCTCTATAGGAGAGATGAAAACATTTCTCTCAAATGGAGCAGTTTATGTATCGTGGATCATGTTTATTAATTATGGTAAAGAGGATTGAGGACAGAGCAGAGCAAATGGGTGCAATAGCAGCAGTCCTACAGGCATTTTATTGCATTGTGGTACAGAAGTCACAGCACAAAGCTCCCAATTTGTCCCTGTTTTCAAGATGGATTTTAATCTATATGTAAACAATTGACTTCTACACTGTAAAATATGTATATTTTCAAACCCCCCCTTTTAAATGTTTGATATAATTGTGTATTTTCTTTACATTTTGCTGTTTTTAAACATTTTCTTATCCACCTTTACATATAACTAGTATACAATAATATCAACATTAGTTTCTCATGTCATATATTTCAGTATATTTTTATATGCATAATACTAATATTTTGTAAGTTATTCATTGTTACATCATTGATGTTTTAGCTTGGTCCTCTACTCATTGTGACCTCTGCCCCACTAGAATTATTAATTAGCAATTTCAAATAAATAGAGACATTTTTTCTTCATCAACTTAACTACATAGCTGAATCATATAAAAGTGAAGTTTCTAGAATTTAAAAGGACAAGCTGACAAAACAAGGTAGCACATCAGAAATACTCTAGAAAAGGATATAAACAGTGACCAACTTGTATAAAGTCATAGATAGAGTTTGCAAGTGAAAAATGAAAGAATAAAGTCATCAAGCATAGGAGAAGTCATAGCATTAATCTTTTTAATAAATAATGGACAATAATGACTTTTAAACACCGGGAAAGATGTGATTGCTCAGGTGTAGGAAAAAGACAGAGACTGGAAAATATTGATTTGTCAGACTCATCTCAGACATATGGAAAATCAGAGAATCACCATTTTAAACAAGCCATTTTACATTGCTTCTCAAATAGTTAAGCCACCCTTCATGTGTAGGCTAAAGTCTGTTTCAGGAGAGGCCTCAGCAAGTATAAAAATGCTCCATAGTTAGAATATTAACTCCTTTTTATAGAATAACAGTAAGTACTTAAGGACAGCAGCCAACAAATATATGTATATGACCGAAAATAATCAGCAACAGAATATTCTAGTAAGTTAGATATAGTTCTTGGTTATTTCAGTTGTGTGTGTATGTGTATTCAAGCATACGTCTCTGTTTGTCCAGGGTTACATTTTTTTTTTCTTTGAGGACACTTGAAGTACTTTTTTAAAACAAATGGTTGGCTCAGAAATCTTTCTGTCATTTGACAGAGGGTCACTCTGATCGGACTCAAGAAGCCATATTGCCATAATACCCCATATAGCATGAAGACAAAGCAAGAAAGTTATACTAAAGAAATTGTACAGGCATTTGACTGTGGAAAGAGCTGCAGGCAAAGTCTATAAAACATCTAAGTAAGCAACACAATAGCTCAGTTGCTAAACATGAACTACTTCAAATGTTTTTTGTTGAGGAAGGGCAACACAGTGACTGGATAATGGTGTATAGAGAGCATCCGAAAATATAGTCCAGTCAACTCAAGTGAAAGAAGTGGAGCCAGTGGCAGCATGACATGGCTCAGTCATTGCAGTGATCTTTTACAACATCTTTAACAATGTCCAACTACGTTTGCACAAAGCCTGGAAGGAAACGTTTGCCTTTTTTACTTCAGCTACAAACTTATGCAACATGGCTTATGCTCAAGGTCAAGGAAGTTCAGGAGTTATAAGAAATTATGTTGTCAGTCTCATACTGTCTTCTACAGTCTTGTAGGCAGGCTATAAATTGCGAGAGATGGCAATTGTTGATGTAATACCCAACCCCATGTAGGAAAAAAATGCTATAAAGGGGAGGTTTGGTGATGATGATGATGATCCAGAATTGCAAATACAGAAAGAAGAATGCAGTAACTGCAGTTCATGATTGCACCCCCCAACACCTTGCCTTGGGTGTCTGCTACTCTTTGACCCACTCTTGCTGCACTTCTGGGAGTGGGGTTAGCTGTCCTCATTTCTGAATGTGTGGGATTCAGGAGTAATATTTCATTTTTTTTTTTTACCACAGTGCCTGTTTGTCATCAGCTTTGCTTCTAGACCAACTGACCAATTTGTTCCCCGTTGCCAGGGTGAGAACCAGCAAAGAGGAGCCATCACCTAGGCAGCTATGATGGCTTTTCTATTATAGCCTTGACTCCCATACATGCTTGTTTGCTTCCAAGGAGTTGGCATGCAATGGACCTTTGTGATGACGGGCACATATTTTTGTGATATGATCAACTGACCTTGCCCCCATCTTGTAGACATGCACCTCCATGTGATCCCTGGTCTCCACTGGGGATTCTACTACAAAGAGTCTAGTCATAAGCACACACCACCTCTCCTTACCTCAAAGACAGACAAGCAGGCTGAAGCTTTATCATTCTTCTCCACCCCCATGCCAGCTCCCACAAGCATTCAGTTAAACTCAGGTCTCCCGTGTCATAGCTATGGTTTTATCCATCTGTACCATTGGAGGTGGCTCCTCTGAGAGATAGCGAAGGCCAGCACAATGGTATGATTGGCTTTGTGCACTCTAAGTTGCCATGTTCACCTCCATTAGAATGTTTGTCAGTATCACTATTGGTGTCCTACACCTACTATTGCCCATTGTCATAGGCATGGTTGACTCATAGGATGACAATCTGAAGGTACACAGTGTGCACCTGCAACATTTGTGGTACCATTATAGCCATGATAATGATTGTGTCAGCCAGAATGCACAGCTTTTGAGGTAAGCCATTTCATGTGTGAATACCATGCAGGCCCTGTTCCATCAATTCTACTATATTGGTGTCCTGTGGGCAAATTGGTGTGTACAGCCTTCTTGACACCAGAGCTGTACTGCATGGTCCCATAGTGTCTCACACATGGGTCCCTGTCACACTCATCTCACCACACTGTCATATAATAGCACCCCACTCATATCAGTGAGGAGGTCATATCTGACGTAGATGCCCCATCTGGGATATGGCTGCTTGAGTTTAGTAAATGCTAAGTTTCACACTTCACTTCTGCTGCTGCCAACATTTTATTTATTTATTGTATTTTCAGTTTGTTAACCAGGTAGGTTGACTGGTCAGTAGACCCATTTTAGCCATGACCTTGGCCAACTGGCACAAAAGAATATATTGAGATTGTTAGCACAGTGGTACATATAAATCAAATATGTATCAATATACAGGGATGGTGATACACTTTAGACAAAAAGAGTAGTAATACATAGCGTACGCATCGGTAAAAGTAAGAAAGACATGACAGCTTTATAACACTTCATTCTAGTATTTGAATTCTACGATCATGAAAAGTGCAGGTGCACTTTGGCATACGCATGGTGTGCAATGAATAACCATTCACCATCTCCCCAAGAACTATCTTGCCATTATAACTAAAGCACAGATATTTGGTACCCTATAGCAAGTGGCCTTTTACATTTGTTTTGAATACTTCCGGTGTGTTTTGCTTCCTAGCTTCTCCTGAGAGCTTCCTCCGAATTGCCGGAGCCAGCTTTGAGAGTAAACATTCTCACATGTGGCTGTCTTAAAAAGTGATCTAATAAGTGCTAAGACTTCTTCCTGACTGTTTCTCAATGAGTGGTTAGGTTGTTTTATGTACATCTTGGATTTTAGAGGTGGACAATGCCCCATGTATATTTGCGTACCCTTTCACTGATGGGTAGCCAGTTGAAGTGCTGGAGGAGCTGGCAGTGATGAATACTTGGCACTGCAAATAGAGAAGATTTACAGATCCTGTTTATAGTAGTTTGCCATTTGAGCATATGAGTGGTAGAGAGAGAAGAATTATTAAAGGGATCCTGCACTCAAATTGTGGGATAAGTATGATTCCAACTACAGCTTTGCACATGGTGGGTATATGGAGGTGGACATGCTTGTAGCCTACATTTAACTGTTTAAAAGTTTTGCTAATTATATTATCTGTATGGTTTGTTAATGAGAGGGTGGGGTCTAATGTGATCCCTAGATACTGTTTTGTGTTATTGCTAGCAGCATATTGCCTGAGTTGCCAGTTAACTCTAGATGTACAATTTTTGAAAGTTTTTGGGGGTGCCAAAGACCATTCTTTTTGATTTTCTATGATTAAGAAGTAGCATATCTTATTAACACCTATCCAATATGAATGTCACACTTGTAGCAGCCCACACATATCTTTATATTCCAAAGCATTTTCTGTGAAATCAGCTTAAAAGGCATAATACAAAGAGTAAATATTTTAAGAGAAATAAAAGTAATTGCAATTGGACAAAAAGAAATGCTATCAGTAAAACGTCTTTTTTGTATTGATAACAGTACAGTCACAGTCTTCATATCAATGCATACAAACCCAGAATTATATTTTCTCTAATGTTTCACAAACAAATTCTCATATCCTGAAAACTGTACAATGTACATGTATTTTGTCAACTTACCTTGGTTAGCCAAATATAAACAAAAAGCTCCTTTCTATGTACATGATTACTAAGGTATTTACATATGGTTCCACTTCATATCATCAAATTTTCATTTCATCGAATTTCAAATCATCGAGACCAAATCGTCGAAAACTCATTTCATTGAAAACTCATATCATCAAATCTCAAATCATTGAAAACTATGAAGCAACTACAAATAACATTCCACAAAGTTTTTACTACATTTATGTAGGGGGACAAGCCCCCCTGCACCCCCCCCACTGTAGTGCGACCTTGGAGTTGGTATATTTATTTACGGGGGGTGTGGGGGGTGGAGCCCCCCACATGGGGAGTGCAGTGCTTGCCCCCCTGCATAAACATAGTAAACAGTGTCTGGGATGTTATTTTTAGTTGCTTTATAGTTTTCAATGATTTGAGATTCGATGAAATGAGTTTTCGATGAAATGAGTTTTCGACGATTTGGTCTCGATGATTTGAAATTCGATGATATGAAGTGGAACCTTACATACATATGTAAAATTATGATTATTTGTATGATTAATAATACAAATACACCATGAATACCTGTCAAGATGTACAGTGTACAGTGCAAATATCATTCACAGTTTTCTTCACCATCATCCAAAGTTTCTTTGAATGTCATGCAATAGCTTGTAAGTCACTCAGTTTTAAAAATATTAAGTAACTGTGGAAATATTTCTTATTTTCATAATTGCTACCAAATAACTACCAATATCTCCAGTATAGTGCACTGTAATTGCACATTGAAAACATGCTTGTCTTTCTTCCACCAGGGCATTTAACTCAATGCCCCTCAATAACATGTATGTCTCTCAGTTATGAAAATATGAAGGGAAATATGAAATTTTGAAAAATAAAGAGAAACAGTGGTTTATTTCTCCACTGAAAACATCTGAGATTAACAATCTTAGTATAATTTTGTTAATTACATCTTGCAGTTTCTCATACTGCCTGTTATTAATTGGTGACTCATTTTGGCAAGGAAAACAGACCCCCAAAAATATCTGGATGCCATAAGAAGCTATGCATGCTAACTGGAAGAATACAAAAAAAGATGTCTAGACTTGAATGAGATATTGTCATTTGTCCAAAATTTGGCTTGCAACATAAACAGGACATGTTGGAGAGACAGACATGTATCTCAGAGAATTCCCTTTCAATGGAACAGACTTCCCATCAATGTGAAACAAAGTCCCTTCCTATGCCTATTTAAGTGTGTAACATGTACCATTGGATGGGAAATCTAAAATGTACCCCTAGTCTGGCACCCACATCTCTGATGGACAGAGGCTATCAGTTAATCAAGTGTTAACCAACAATCACCCCTATATAAATATCTAAAACATAAAACAACTTATGGGATACATTTAGATTGTGTGGCTAGGCTTACAAAGGCCCTAGTGGTTATTAGCCTAGTATATACCTATGAACCTATGAGTATTGTAAAACTTGCTTGGAGTTTTATTGTAGGGTGTAAGCAGTTTGCTTACATTACCACAAAGTTTAAATGTGATCTTTAAAGTATGCTCAGATATAAATTCCTGTGTCTTTTCACACCCAGTGACTATGAATCATGGTTTACTTTCTCCTGTCCTCATTTGTATGTCATTATGTACTCATTAGACTGCATTTCTTCATCTGCATACCATTACATCATAACTTGTGTATCCTCTTTGTCTGCATCTTTTGGCTTGTGACCTCATAACACTACATGGTCCTTTAAATCACTGCCTAGATGTTCATTCTTGTTTTTGACACAAAGACATACAGTGAGTTTCATTAAATGTGTATGGATTCCCATACCCCTCATATTAACTGCTAGGTTACAGTACCTAGGTTAAACTATAATGTTAATAGGGATACTAATACTTACAGTTCTCGCACCTTTGTATGCTGGAATTCAACAAACCACAGTCCATAATTTTAATCTACCAAATCAGTCAAACTGGTACTCAGGTAGACAGATTCCAGGAAACTCAAATGCATTTGATTAGAGGTGCTTATTTTGGGGAGGCTTAAAGAACAAAGGCAGAAGGAAGATACAATACGTTTTAAGCAGCTCAAGAAAATCCCATGAAGTATCTATATCTATATCTATACCCCAAATTTTTAGACTGTGTCTGATTTTGCCTTATGTTTTTGCGCTTTCCCTCATAAAAGTTTTGATTTTCTAATAAATCACAAAGAATTATAATGCCAGACATTAGAGTTGCATAGTTATTGTTCTGAAATTTTTTGCTGATTCAAAACCCGTTATGTTAACTTTTTAAATGAGTTAGAGTAATTTTCAAAAATCAACCCTGATTTTGTGACTTTGCATCACCCCCTCCCCCATTATTTTTGGCTTTGTCCGGATTTCTTGAGCAAAGATGAGTGGTATACTTTTCCTAAAACAGGGCATATTAAAATTTATGGCACAGATATTCTTTCAGTCCATAATGACTGCTTTCAATGCTTTGATCAGGACACTTAAGGTACCCTGCATTATTTCTGTCATAGCTCTCAAAGAATTGTGGGCAAATGTAGAAGTAAGCAGGGACAAACCGCGACACTTTTAAATTCTTAGTACTATTAACTCGAGACATTGACAAAGTACAAGAATGTGAACTAATAGATATTTTCTGAAGTAAAACAAGTCTATAACTCTAATTATTGTCATTATTTATTAAATGTAATTTACCACCTTTTCTTCAAAAGTCACCAGTTTTATGACAGATTAAGAGTGACAGAGCTACAATTTGAAACAAAATTAGGAATGTACCTGAACATCAAGGACAGTTGAGACATTTGATTTCCATAGCTGTTTCCTACATGATGTGAGAAACTCAAAAAAATGAATGTGGCATGTAGGTGTATATATCACCTTAAGTTACAGGTAACTAATTAGTCACATACAGATGCCAAGCTGCTTTAGTGGGCATAGTTTTCCATCAACAATAAGGTAAATGTCAAAAAAAAAAATATGCAGAGGTGGTCATAACTTGTGAAGATGTTTCAAATACTTGAACGTTTGCCTTTTCTAGAGATGACCAGACAGCTATAAGTTCTGGCATCACTAACTACTGCATTTTCATGTGCAACAAAATTAGACACAGAAGGACGACTGCATGACTCCAGGCAAGCCATTTAACCAGACAAAGGTGCCGTGCTGTGGCTAAAATGGATCCTCCATAAACTAACAAATAATAATAAAATAATAGGACTATTAAGTAGCAGAAGGAGAATATACTCAGAAGTGTGCATTTATGTCACTCAGTGTACCAGCGTCAAGATGAGTATCAGTGTATGGCACTCACTATGAATATTGGCCAAGCTAGTTCGCTGCAATCTCAGCTTTCTTAAAAAAGCAAGTAAATAAATAATGCACCAGTTCAGCAACCTAATTAGAATGGCTAATGATGTGAATAAATTTGGGAGGCGGAGGCTTATTGTTCAGAAGTGCAGTAGAAATGGGGGATCCCTGCAGGGTTGCTCTTCCCTCAGTTTAACTGCCTGATTAGGTTTGCATCATTTAGTCCTTCAACAATAGAGACACAATCACCTGACATTACAAGGTCTGCAGAAATGGCCACAGTATATGAATTAAGTAGAACATCAGGTTACTTCATTACTAAGCCTTTAAAATGTGAGCATTGGTGCATAAGGTTCAATAGTTACTTTACCCTCGGATGGAAAGAATTAGAAAAAAGGAAGGTTGTAACATCCCCTCATATATCTATGTCTATATTTATATCTATCTATATCTATCTACTTATATCTATATATATATATATATATATATATATATATATATATATATATATTTACATATAGATATTTTTATATACGCACATATATATATATATATATATATATATATATATATATATATATATATATATATATATATATATGTATATATATATATATATATATATATATATTTAGAGAAAAAAACAACAAGAAATACCCAATGCAACTGAAGGTTGCTCAGTAGAATAAAAATGCAAGCAAAGAAAAAACAATGAACCAAGCGTCCACCACAGCTGATATCATGCAGGACTTTATTGCAAATGAACAGGATAAGTGCTTTCACACAAAATTGTGCTTCATCAGATCCATATGTACGTATGTATAAAACTCTTGGTTTGTTCAAGAAATGTTCATATCTCTGGAGCCGCAAAGGTTACTAAAGACATACAATTTCCAAATTTAAATGAGACTTCTCAGCAGAAAAGGTACACAGTGCCTTTTTGATGATTTTCTTCTAGGTAGAATCCTGTTTCTTTAGGTGACTAACTGAATTTTTCCATGGCATGCACCCCCACATACATGTCTAACCTTAATCAAAACTTCTACCAGCTTTCTTACTTAAGCAACTGGACAAATATTTGCTTGTTACCAGGAAAAAGTCTATGCATGTACGAACTATCTTAGATCAGCAGTCCACTTATTTTTCTCTTGATACTTTGAACTTAACTAATCATCTAACACTCCTCTATGACTTGAGAAGTTAGCTGTAACTTGGTAATATGTTAGTTGTATTAATTTTAACATAGTTCTGTTCAGCAGGTGTAGCCCTTCTCACCTAAGGTTGGGATTCATAGACATGCACTGGGCATCTGAGGATGGATTGTGCCACTTAGTAGTGACACACACTAGTGCAAGGCATGCATAAATATATAAATTGTGACAATGTGCATGGATAAGCACTTATCTATGCTCCCATTCCACAGTCAGTACAAGGATAAAGGAGTGAAAATCAGTGAGCAGTCAGTTATGGAGCAGGGAAGTATCCATGGATTTCACAATATTTGAAGGCAGCAGGTAGCATAAGTCGGCACATGCTGGAGTAAGCTGCTGGTAAGATATAGTTAACCTGCAACACATGCAACTCACAGCTGTTAGGTGTCCACTGAACTGAACACTTATTGATTCCATAAAAAAAAGAAAAGCAGAGTATAAGACAGTAGAAAATGGGGGACAATAGCAGGCAAAGTTACACACAGAATGAAAGTGTAAAGGAAAAGCAAGTGTGAGGAAGGTAGTGCACTATTTTGTTGGGAATAGATGTCCCTTTTTTATAAATATGTAAAGACTAGGGGTGAAAGTAAGGACAACAAAGAAATGGGCTGAGGAAATGTGGGCAAGAGCAGTGAATTAGAGCTTAAATACAAATAAAAACAATAAGTACAAGTAAGGTGTATATGCACACACTACGAGGGGAGATGTGGGATGGAAGGAGACAAATAGGGTGGACAAATGGTGATGTGATGGAGTGGTTTACTCATTACTCATTCACTCCAAAGGAGGCCAGGA